>NC_025688.1:18570259-18576904 GCF_000633955.1 Camelina sativa
TTTTTTTTTTTTTTTTTTTTTTTTTTTTTTCTTTTGGGAAAATTCCTCTTCTCTCTCTTTGTCTACGAAGATATTGAAAAATCAGAAGAGATATCTCTGAAAAATCGATTGAAAGCTAACATGGTATAACCCTCTAGATCTATTGCTTTTGGTTCTCGATTTGGTGATTAGATTAGAATTTGGTTTGGTTTTGGATTGATAGAAGTTTGTGATTTTGGATTGATAAAGCTCTACTATTTTCTGTTAGTTTCATGTTTTGTCAATGTAGAAGTTATCATTAGAGATTATCCAACTCTGTGAGGTCTTTTATTGCTGCAATTGACAAAATTTTGCAGATGAAAAAAGAGTTGCAGAGAGTGGAATCTTCTGGTAAAGCTTTTGCATCCGCAGGTTTGTCCTCCAACAAAGCTTTTAGCTGATGTTCAGCTGCTTGATGATCTCATCTCTGTTTGGTTGCATTGGTGAATCTGACGTTTATATGTCATGAACTTATGATTGTGTATGTAGAATTGATTGAAACAGAACTTATTAGCATTCTCTGTTTTGATTCTAAAGACATAGAGAGGCTGCATTGTTGATTTAGATTGTGATTTTTTAAGACTACTATAGTGAATAGATCTGTACAAGTGTATTTTTCTGTTTTTGTTGGTTGTGATTTACAGGAAAAAAAACATGGTATGGTCAATAAAAGATTTTAATTCCAAATTTTACAAGGTGAATAAGCTATAGAATGAATTTTAATCTCTATTGGTGCCATTGATTTGTTTGCTTTCTTAGTTTAGTTGTTGAGATGGAATCTCCATATGCTTATACTACATATAATCTGGTTACTCTGTAACTTTGAATTAAAGTCATTAGCTGTTACCTTCTTGAAGAACCAAAAGGCAAATCAAAGAAGAAGAAGATGCTCAAATTCGATGAACCACAGTGCACAAACCCATCATGTTTCTTTTGCAGCAGGAAAGAGACCAACCCTTTCCGTCGAAGATCCAAACTCGCCGCAATTTTCAAGGAGATTCCTCGTACGGAGTCAAAAGACCATGTCTTGGTCTTGAGTGGTCTGTGGAACATAGCCATGTCCGAGCCTGACGATCCTGAGTTCCCATCACTAGGTTTGTTCGAGTGTATGTCAAAACTCATACATAAATCAATCAAAAACAGTGCTTGGCTTCTCAAAGACCAGAACATATTCATTCCTTACTACGCAGCTCATATCATCGGATCGTATGTTATGAACAAAGAAGATTTGGCTGCAAGAGCGGTTTATTCAAAGGCTTTTGTTGTTCCTGCTTTGTTGGAGCTTTTGAGAGGGAACATCAGTTGGGTTAAGCAGCGAGCCGCGGCTCGAGCACTTGGTCACTTAGCTAGTCATGAGAAGAGCTTTGAAGTGGTTTCTTTGTTGAAGAAGAAACCGTGAAGCTTTCTATGGAGATTGCTACTAGTTATTTGGTTGATATGATAAAGTATTGGTTCTTGTTGTTCTGAGCTGCCCGCATGAGTCATGTCTAATAGCATTTGCTTGGTTTGGTTTACGGTAGAGTTGACAGAGATTAGCTGCTTTCAATATGGATTAGATGTGAATTGCTGCTGTTTTCAGTATGGATTAGATGTGAATTGCTGCTACTTTTTTTTTTTTTATGTTCATC
Organism: Camelina sativa; assembly: GCF_000633955.1. NCBI lineage: Eukaryota > Viridiplantae > Streptophyta > Magnoliopsida > Brassicales > Brassicaceae > Camelina > Camelina sativa. The sequence goes on from NC_025688.1 coordinate 18,571,906, forward strand.
TGTTTAAATAAAGAGTTCATGAGGAAATTTCTTTTTTGATTCAATGGTGTGTGGCTTTTGAATTGTGCAGATATGCAAACCCAGATAGGATAACTAGTAACTAGTAGCAATCTCCATAGAAAGCTTCACGGTTTCTTCTTCAAACAAAGAAACCACTTCAAAGCTCTTCTCATGATTAGCTAAGTGACCAATTGATCTGACATTGTTTTGTTTTGGACAACTTTGGCATGTTTTCATTTTTGTTTCAACAGACTGCATTTCTTTGTTTTACACATTTTTATGATTATTTCTTTGTTTTACACATTTTTATGATGGAAAAATTTTAATTTCACAAAACTATATTTTAAAAAATAAGAGACTCAAAATTATATCCCATCATTGGAGGGAATAATTTTAATTAGTAGATGAAGGGTTCTTATTTTTAAAACATTATATAATATATTAATTAAAAATTGAAACAGTACATAATAGCCCCAAAAATATAACCCCCGATTGTGGATGCCCTTGTATTGACGGAGATACTGGTGAAGTTAACAGCTAAACAGGTGACGAGGTCAATGTGCGTCTCAAAACTTTGGTATTCCGTAATCTCCTCTAGCTATTTTACCAACCTTTTTCTTGAATCCTCATCATTGAGGTTCAAACGACCGCGTTTACTTATCTATCTTGTGAGCAAGAAATACCTACTTAATTATACGTGTCTTTTATCATCGTCGCTTAAACGATACGCCTGTGTGTGTATTCGACCAAACTCACATGCCAGGACTGGGAGGCTATTTCGTGAATGCTCTTCGTGGCTTGATCTGCGTTAGGCTTGGAAGATGTGTGCGAATTTGTAACCTCACCACCAAGCAGCTCGTGGATTTGCCCATCATGAAATCAGAACTTTTGGCTGAAGCCAATGACAATATTTGGAGCTTTTTTGGACACGACTCTGTTAATGATGAATACAAAGTGCTTAGCACATTTTGGAAGGGGGGCAAGGGAGAGGGCATAATGAGATCCGAGCATCAGATGTTGGTACTTGGTCCTGGAGCTTATTGGAGAAACACTTATAACATCAGTACTCATCCCCATCGTCCTTATTCACAAGGTATCTTCATCAACGGTGTGTTGTACTATGGAGCTTGGATTTACAAGAACACATGTGTGGTTATAAGTTTTGACTTTGCTTATGTAGAGTTTGATTTGATTGAATTACCTGTTGAGGCTGGCATTGTGTGGCACAAATATTGTGCGACCCTCATCAACTACGGAGGCAAATTAGCTGTTTTAGAATACTCCAAGCTTTCATCTAATGCGAGTGTGGACCTGTGGGTTATGGAGAGTGCAGAGGATATGAAGTGGTCAAACAAGAATCTGGTCTTACCTCTTTCACAAATGAATTTTTTACATGGCGATAAGTTGGAGATACAATGCATGAGTCGATGCGGTAAGATTAGGCTACTAAAGACAGAGAGGATATGGACTCGAACAAAACCCTCTGTCATATATGATTTGGAGAAGAACAAAATAACAAGAAACCTTGAAGTAAATAACTTCTTGTATTTGTATAGGGATTTCCATACGACTTTTTGGGAGGATGATATTGAGAGCATTATGTACTTAGAGACCTAGATTAAGTTTGAAACTCCTAAGATTAATTTATTATTTTATTTATTAGGTTTAGATCAAACCACATTTAGATTTTCTTTGGATTTTTTTCAGATTTATTTTTTATTTGGATTTTTTTCTTTATTCTTTATTTAATAAGCAAATGACCATATTTTATCATCCATTTGGATATGAGTTGTTTCAAATATTAGCCACGATATGATTCTTCAAGCTATGAGGAGATAGCTACGTACGTTTGGTACATTAGATATTGTATTCTAGTTTTATTTTCCTCATTCATCTTGATTAGTTTTTTTCCATCTACCCACCAAGAAAGCCTAAAAAAATTTGCATGTTTATTTATTGGCTTACTCGACTTGCTTCTTCTCCTTAACTATGCACTTCACTACTTCAGTCGTCGATTAATTCCTCTATGTTTTCATTTTTAGTTCTAACTTATTGGCACGTGTTTGGAATGAACTACAACTTTATCCATACTTGCTTGTTGGATCATTCTTACAGTTTTTCTTAATTATCCTTTCAGTTGCTTTCTTTTTTTGTCCAGATCCCTAAGGCTCTTTGCAAGTTTTACGGTATTGGGGTTGAAACCCATACTTTGCTTGCAATAAGATCCAGACTTTGGACGTCCTTCAAATGCCCTTTTTTTCTGTCCACGTATATAATATTTTCAGATTCCTTGGATTGCGTGAGGAAGAATATTCTGGAGAGTACGTTGACTAGTTCTTCCATATATATTTTTTATAAGCAGCATTGAAGAATATATGCTAAGTAATATGGTGATACTCAGCATATTCGCTATTATTAGACCAAGTAAGGCCTTCGTAATGCAATCTTAATTTCACGATTTTTGATGATTTGGTTGTTGACCAAATTTGTAGTTTACCAATGCACTAATCTTCTGCATGAAAGAAAGAAAAAAAAATATTTCGTATATGGCACGTGCTACAAAAAGTGTACACGTGTGTAATCATTTGATATTATGGTTAACTCCATAATATCAAATCAGAAAGAGGAAGTAATCCATAGATTTATCAAAATGAAGGAATTATTAAGAAAGATACATTAATCATTTGGATTAATCTTCTCTTCTAACTCAAACAACGACGATAAACAACAAACGCCCCTACTCTTCTTCTCGCCTTTCGAAGTCTCCGGCAATAAGCCTACAGACGTCGACGATGTCTCATCCGAGGAAGAGTACGACGTGTACAACGAGATAGGCCACGACGACGAAAGAGAATCCTCGACGACTACGTCGGAACTAGGTTCTCCGGCGACATCTTTAGATGGCACAACTGCAAAGTTTAACACCAAATCGACGAAGGCTGCGAAGATGTATCTATGGCTGGTCTTGGCGTTCACTTTCAAGAACCAAAATAGAAGTTTCTCGAGGCTTTTCCAGTCATGATGAAGAGCGTGTGCTTCAACCATCTTTTCCATTGAGTTCTTGAAATCAGAGTAAGGATCGTTTGTTTCCAAGGACAAGAGCATGACGCCTTCTTCTTCTTCTTCATGATCTTCTCTCTTGGTTGCGTCATCCAGTATAGAGTTCGATGTTCCTCTCTGTTCGAAGATGAGTCTTTTCGATGATTTTAGGCCTTTAATCACATTCTCTATAGACTCTATCTCCGGCGGATTTTCCATGACGTGGCTGGTGGAGGAGAAGGAGGAGTAGGAGGAGTATGATGAGGAGGAGGAGAAGCTTCTCGGTGGTGGCTCGGATTCGTCTACATGTTTAGGTTTGTTAACGATTACGGAAGCTCTTGAAGATTTTGTTTTAGGGTTTTGTTGATGACAAGAAGGCCATGGCCATGAAGAGGAAGAAGATGATGAACTTGAAGAAAATGAAGAAGATGAAGTCATGTTGTTCTTGTTTAGGAATGGGAGTTTCATTTTCCTTACCATTTTGGTTTTTTTTTTTTTTTTGGTTCTTAAGAAAATAAGACAAGACGAGAATGTAATTTTCTCTTTTTTTTTGGGGGGTTGGATTCAAAATTATAGGGAATTAATGGTGAGAGAGCGAAGGAAGATTTTAAGGCTTTTGAAAAAGATAGTAGAGGCAGCAGCACCAAAGGATGTGGGGTCATTATTTAAAAAAGAGAAACTTTATTAGATTTATTTTCATTTTATTAAATTTTGATTTTCTAGATTTTCTTTTTTTGGTTAGTGTATTTAATTATTGGCACCCAAATTTATTGTTGTTTGGTTGGGGATCATTCAATTTTTGTAAGTACATTTTCCCTGTTAAAATTTCTGTGTGTTTTTCTAACAATTTTGATAATTTGAATCTCCAGAATCCAAATATATATATATATATATATATATGAATTTCAAGAATATTAATTAATACATAGATTATTCCTAATTAATAGTATATAAACTCACTTTAAAACTTAAGTAAACTGTAAATCATCATGGAATTGATACTTTTGCGTAATTGCGTTCACTGAAAATGCAAATCAAATACATGATAAGTCCATGCATATTGTAGTAATTTAAGTATACTTTATCTAAAAATAATTTAAAAATTAACACATCTATGAAACTTTTATTTTTCTATGTATTTGACAGTGAGCATATTAAAAAGAAAAGAAACAAATATCATTGTAAGTAAATAAAAATAAAAAATTTAAGTAATGGAACGTAAGACCAAGTCAAACAGCAGCAACAGTGTAACGTTTCTTTAAAAAAAATTATATATTATTTTAATTATCTATATATATTTTATTTTTTATTAATAGTAACAACTAATAAAATGAAACCTGTCTATTTGTTACGAGAAAGGTTTCTTGACTAAACAACTTAAGACCAAGTCCAATAGCAGCAACCGTGTAAAGTTTATTAATAGAAACGGTTCTCGACTAAACAACTTAAATAGCGATTCTCTCCTTTTTTTTTTCTTCTCTCTCATTATTATATATATATTTTTTAACAACTTTCTTAATTAACATCTCCTAATGGAAATACCCTAAGTAGCAATTCTCTCATTTTTTTTCTTTTCTCTCATTATTATATATTCTTTTTTAACAACTCTCTTGATTAGCATCTCTCCTAATCCTACTGAACTAGTGTTGTGAGAAAAGTGTTAATCAACGTCAATGTTTGATTAAATGTTCCTATTAAAAATTGACAGGCAACTATTAAACTATAGATAGATATACAACATGACATAAACGATCTCCAAAATAAATGAGTTCAACAATATCGCCAAAATAAATGATTGAAACTTGATAGCTGTACCTGTCGAAAATATCCATCATGCATGATCATTATAATGTAAGCATTTCTTGAAATAGACTGCAAATTTGCAATATCGATGAGGCTGCACTTATTCCGTAATATATGCATTCATAGTAATCACCATTGATCAACTAAGCCCCCCCCC
>NC_025688.1:18577317-18617510 GCF_000633955.1 Camelina sativa
CCCCCAAAAAAAACGATTTTGTTAAAAATGGGAAACTTCATTTTTTATAAAACAATCATCTCTTATATATAAATTGCATTAGTTCCTTAGTAAAATGATTCGGTAGTATAGAAACCAACTCTCGTCTTGGGCTGTTTGTAAATTTTCACCTAGTTTGAACAATCAATTATGTACATTCAAACAAAAAAAAAAAATGATTCGGTAGTCTAGAAACTCCGAATTCAATGTGCTCTATGAAATTTGGGTTTTACAAAAAGTTGGGACCATAACACCAAAATCTTTTGGGTGTTAGTGTGACGTCATGTTTTAGATCAATATTGAGTATAACTATCTAAACAATTAAAATGAAAAAAAAAACAACTAAAATGAGTACAACGAATTAAAAACATATATCAATAGATAGGCATGTACGTCTACGTGTACGTGTACATGTACGTATCCCACATAACACGAACTAATAAAATCAATAAACGCATTTAAAAATAGGAAACTCAACGAACAGTCGAAGGAACCAACTAACTATCAAAAAGACATGGCGTCGATGTTAGACAACTATTATAAAGTTCCGTGGTAGTCGCTTCAACTGAAACATTTCCCAATTTTAATAGTAATAATTCATTCACATATCTTTGTCTAATCTGATACAACTTTAATATGCTAGGACCATAAAAAGTTAAAGCATCGTGGCCATCGGCTAGCTTGACCTGTCCGGCTTGAATACGAACATATCTAAAAGAATAATTTTAGATTGATCTACGTCGAAACAATATTTTGCTTACAAAAATTTGGTCTGGGTCCAACCCAAATAGTTTTTTTTTTTTTTTTGAACAAAGATTTTATTGGAATTTATCAAGTTTAAAAGTATAAATAACGAAAGAAAACAAAGTAACAGAAAAAATTTGCTTCAAAATTATATCAGATTATGGTGCGATTTTAATTGTAACAAAATATATAGCTATCGTTGAAACCTTAGTAGCAAAAAGAAAGGTGAAAAGACAAGTGAGCAATACAAAAAGAGAGTTAAAGAGAGACAAAAGTGTAAATGCTTATATCTTTACGTATTTCCTCATGTAGACTTGTTTCCCACAAACATATTGCACTTCCGAATCTTATAAAGCAGTTAAAAAAGATATACAGTAGTTACTTTTTATATACTTTCATATTTATTCACTGTTTTAAGCAGTTACATGCATATATATTAGTTATAAATTGTCAGCAGAAGAGACATGTGTAGTAACGTTGATTGTTAAAAGATTTTTATACCGACCATGAAAATATTGATGAATCTTATTGTCGATAATATTGTCAAGAGTTTTCAACTGCCGAGCATTTGCAGTTTTTCCAAAAATAATATCACACTAAGAATTATATGTCCGGTCACGTGTATCAAAGACAATGGGATTGATGGCCAGAGTGTACGAAATCTATTGGTTTGTCCGTTTGTATTTGGATCACAATGGAGTTGGATGAAATGTATTTGCAAATAACAGTTATTAAGTTAAATTGAAAGACCTATAGTCTGCAACCCTTTTTTTTTCTTTGGTCTTTGTCGATGTCATGCTTGCATGTATATGATCCACCAACAAAAACACATCTCTCTATATAATAAATAATAAAATGGAAGTAATATTAAGGATTGCAAAGATATATGATACAGTCACCTTTTGGGCATCGGCGTTCATTCTACCTAAAGGGTGTCTAAAGATCATTGAAAGTCTATGCACAAGGTTTATGTGGAATGGTGACATAACAAAGAAATCAACTGCAAAAGTTGCTTGGAAATCACTCTGCTTACCTAAAGATGAAGGGGGTCTTGGTTTCCGTGACTTTGCTCAATGGAATAAAACACTTTGTCTGAAGTTGATCTGGAGATTATTCTCGGCTAGGGACTCTTTGTGGGCTGACTGGATAAGAAACAACAAGATAAAAGATGATGTATTCTGGTCAATTGATGAAAAGAAGACTACCTCTTGGACCTGGAGATCTCTCCTTCATCTTCGACCACTCGCCAGACGCTTCATTCGCTGCAGTGTAGGTTCTGGTATCAAAGCTAGTTTCTGGTTTGATTGGTGGACACCTTTTGGACTGCTTATAGATTTCCTTGGAGACTCGGGACCAGCCCAAACAGGTATTCCTCTAAAAGGTTCTGTTGCCAATGCTTGCTCTATGACAGGTTGGAGGCTTCGCCCTGCTCGTTCACCACAGGCGGAACTCCTTCATTTTCATTTGACAACATTACCTTTCCCAGCTTCAAGCATTATTGATGATTCTTACTTCTGGAGGATAGAGGATACTGATTTGGAAGCGTTTAGTACCAAGAAGACTTGGGAAGCAATTCGACATAGACAACAACCTCTATCCTGGACTTCGCAAGTCTGGTACAAGGGTGCTATCCCAAGACACGCTTTCATGATGTGGATAGTTTTTCTTAACAGGATTCCTACCAGAACCCGACTGGCTAGCTGGGGTATGCAAATTGATACAACCTGCTGCATTTGTGGTATTCACTCTGAAACGAGGGATCATCTGTTCTTGCATTGTGAGGTCAGTGAGGATCTATGGGTCGAAGCAACACGGAGATTAGGGTACAGAACATTCGTTTTCCACACATGGGAAGCTTTCTCAGTTTGGTTAGATATTAAGGATTCAACAAGCACTCAAACCCTAAGGAGACTAGTATCACAAGCAGTCATCTATACAATATGAACTGAGAGGAATAACCGGTATCATAACAATGTTATCACGCCTGTACATGTTCTTTTCAATAAGCTAGACAGACAGGTCCGAGATATCATCTTAGCAAAGAGGCACCGAAGAAAGTTTAACCACCTAATGCAAAGCTGGCTCAAGTTCATCTAGTGCCTTGTTGAGGATAAGATCACTTGCTTTAATCACTTCTTGTTTTTATTTTTTGGGCAAGGACTGGTTTTTTGTATTCCAAGCTATTGTAAACATTACAATTTATTTTCATAAATGAAAATTCACATTTTTACAAAAAAAAACTATAGCTTCCTACCTTCGTTTTATGATGCGCACACACGCATGCATGCATGTTACGAGGCTCAAGAATATATATGGACCTCATCATCACATACTCTATAGTATAACTCAATAATTTTACTACAATTATAAGTGATGAAATCATTGGAACTAATCTATTAAAAAAACAACTCTGATGCTTAATTTGTGAATAATAAAAATGTGTTTTTATTTGATAAATGAACAATAACAAAATAGATTAAATAAAAAAATGTACCGTAGCTACCATATATCAGCATGACAGCATGAGTCACGCATGGGAAGCAAAGAACGAATTCTCTCACGAATATACGAATTGATAACATAACATAAGAGATGAAATGCTCAGACAGAGATCTCTTAATTGGGTCCGCATCAATCCCTCTAGACGTAACTCGTACACTTCTAACCAAGGACAAACATCAACTGCATGTTTACTTCTTCTCTCATGAATAATATAATCATCTATCTATTCAGTAATCTTCACGATACATTTGGATGTAGCCGCGATGAAGCGAGTGTACCGCAACCACCTCCACCATGAACCACTTGAAATTAGAGAAAGTGTAGATGGATTCCAAGGGCAAGAGCATGAATCCTTGTTCCTCATCTCTTCGAGAATAGAGTTTGATTCTCCTTTATGTTCAAAGATGAGTCTTTTTGATAATTGTATCCCTTTGATCACATTCTCTATGGACTCGGTCTCCGGCAGCTCTTCAATGGCATCGATGGAGGAGGACGAGGAAGAGGAGGAGATGATTGTAGGAAGCGGCTCTTCCTCTTCCTCGTCCTCCTCTCCCCCTTTTTCCTCCTCCTCTACATTTTCCTGCTCCTTATCCTCCTCTTCCTCATCCCCCTTTTCCTCCTCGTCCTCCTCTTCAACGTCGTCAGTAGGGTTGATTGCGGTGGTATTGACTCTGAAAGATTGTGTTCTAGGGTTTTGGTGACAAGAAGGCCATCCCCATGATGATGAATCTGAGCTTGAATAACATGATGATGAAAAACTCTTGTTTAAAAATGGGATTTTCATTCTTTTTTTTTTCTCTTTGTTGTTCGTTATCTTTCCTAATTTCTTGGGTTGGAAATCAATATGAGAAATTACTTAGGGGGAGTATAAAAGGGTTTTGGGGTGGGTGATGGATATCGTGAAACTTCGTATTTATTGTTGAAACCTAAAGGGATGTACGATTAAAAGTGAACAAAGGGTTAAGACTTACGAGTCTCTTTTGGATATCTGATTTTCGGGTACGTAAATCCAAATCACGAGAAAGAAAATACATAAATCCAAAACAACGTATAAAATCTAAAAAAAATAGCAAAAAAACTTATTATTATACTCCTATATATTTCTAAGTTCATTTACGGATTCACTGCATATAAGTAAATACCTAGTTTTCATGTTGCTAGACATACATACTCGAACCTCAAATCTCAATTCTCAAGTATAAAATTTTTATAATGGTTCGAGACGGATCTTGATTCTATACAATAAAAGGTTATTACTACGACGTAAAGAATTTTATATAAATTATTCTTTTAAATGTTTGTATTATTCGAAAAAAAAAAAGTTTAGAAAACATCGTTGACCGTGTTACAATATTGCTGATCCATCATTATACTTGTAAAGTTATAAGTTTGGTCGTACTGTTACTGTACCTGTACGTAGTTATTTATCAACCATAACAATTATTTGTCCCTTTGGTCCATCTAATTTTGCTGAACATAATCATAACCGTACTATCACAATTTATATTCTTTTTAATGTTCCTTTAAAACATTAGTCGACAACACACAAATGTTTAAAATATGGATGTAACAACAGATCTCCGGAACTTAATTTCACAATGTCACCATAACTATTAGTTGAAACTTACAGTTGACAACTTCACTTACGGCATGTGATTATGCGTATTACGTATATGTCCTAAACGATTTTCCACAATAGCATTCTCGAATATATATTATTTTCCTTATCTGTTTTTTGTTTTTAAAGAAAAAATTATAGAGTTTTTTTTTTTTTTTACATTATAGAGATTACATCTATCACCATAAGATCCAGGTTGGATTTTCCAGCCTGAGTGTTGTTAATGTTTGGGCTTGAAATATGATGGAACATAATTAATTGAGCTTCTGAGCAAGGTGTAAATGTGTTATATAGGTTTTAATAAGGTTCAACCACATTTTCCCATTTACATATTTAATTATTTGGTTTTCGAAGACCACTCCTAAAGTCGTAGCTCAACTTTTATGAAATGCGGTAAAACGGGGTTAAAAAAACAAAAAAAAAATGATTCAAGGAAGTTTAAGGAGTTATTTGATATCAAAATCTCTCTCTCTAATAAAATAAAGAGTTCATTTAGTAACAAAGAATTCCAAAATCATAGTGGCAACAACAATTGAAAGAAACTAGTGTCCGTTACGTAAAATGGATATCGGATCATGGAAAGAACTAAAGAAACAAAGTGTAGTGATTTTTCAATCCATGACCATGACCACGATAAAACAAACCTCAAGGATCGTATCAGACACACACACAGGACATTGCTAAAATATCCTTATAAGACATATAGAGGCCCACATGTCGAAGATATGATTGTTTCTCTGTCGAATTTTTTAGTGTTTGACTGAGATGCATGCTAAATCAAGAACGATGACACGAACATCAAGAAGTGCATGAAGAGCTTATATACAATTTATCATTCAATCGATATGCATTATCATCAGTGGAAAAGTGTGCTAATTTCGATTGTGACGAAACTATATCAAAGGTCATGTCATTCAGTTTCACCATGGCTTTAGTTGAATTGAATCACAGAAACAAAAATTAGAGTCATAAAGCTGGTCATTGCATCTTTTTCCATCGGTTTGGATTATAAAGATTCAAATCTTTATGATACTTGTTGATAATAACATTGGTACATTACATCACAACCCGATAAAACCTAACAGATTTCATTAAAAAAAACGGCTGAGGAAATATGTTAGAATAAAGGGACGAAAGTAAATTCAGAAGATTGAACACATATGGGAGTGGGGGAAGAAACTGTTTTTGATATTTGCACACAATGATAAAACTTCAGATGATCAATCGAACAACATCATCATCATCACCATACCATCTTTTTTTTGATGAATTAAGAAAGAAAAAGAAAAAAGCTTGAGAACGACAATGGAGGACCCCCCAGATACATACTTCGGTATTAGATGGGGCAATGATTTTTTCAGCAAACCAGAAGAAGATCCCAGAAGCAACTAGAAGCAAGCACCTTCTGGAGGTTGAACAAGCTTACGGTTATGCGACGTGGCCATTTCCTTCTTCAGCTGTGTCAGTATATCCTCCATTGTGTACTCTCTTTGCCAGTTTGCAAGAAGCCCAAATTTCTTAGGTTCCACCTATACACACACATATACGCATTAAAAAGTTACAGTACATCCAAAGGAACAAGACAGAGAATGAGAAGGACACGGTGGTGAGTTCAGGCGTACCACTCCTGTTTCGTGGTTGACACAACCCATGTTAACACGTGAATGGAACCGGACAGTGGGAGGTTTCTCAGGGTAATCTTTGTCACAAAAGAGCTTCAACTGATAGATTCTACCTTCATGAACAGTCTGCACATAGGAGGACATAAAATTGATATCAGAAGAAGCCACTAAAAAAGTTACCAATAATAAGATCAATGCTTCTTAAAACACTTGGTAGCATATAAAAAGCAAAAGATATAACTACGTTGTGAGGACCGATGATGGTGCCAGTCCAAGAACGCATATAGATGTCATCTCCATCATCCATTCCATAGCTCACAGTTCCATCTCCAATACCTTTCTCCCCACGTTCAAGCTCCTCCAACAACCGGAAATTCCTCGGAACTATTATATCGTAATAAGATTCATATCACAAAGCAATCATTTTTAAATTCTAAACAGGAGAATTGCCCACACATAAAAAAAAGCATCTTTCTAATCAAAACAGAGAATTGAAAACTTTGAATTAACCATAATCCCACAAACTTCAAACAAGATGAAGACTTTCTATTATGTTCTAAGGTCCATCAAACACAAGAATTGGGAACATCAGCTAATCATTTTCAGATAACTATAAAGAATCAACTTATCAATCTACATACATGAAGACCTGTATAAACAGAGCGATCAGACTAAAAACAGAGTAATGAAATTGGCGAGCTAGGCGAAAGAGCAAAGAATCAATTTTTTTTTATAATTTTATATAATAGATCGACGAAACCCATGAGAACAATCTCAAAAACCCTATCGATCAAGGAAACGAATAAAACCCAATACGAATTCTAAAAACCCTAACTAACCCGATAATACGGATTCACAAAACCCTAGAAAACGAACAAATCAAAACGAGAACAGACCCGAAAGAGTCGAAATTATGTTTACCAACAACACTAGATCCTCCTGAGCCAAGAGTCATAATCGATCAAGTTATGGTTTTGATCCGATTGATTTTGAGATCTGATGGAGCACAGAGAGAGGCGAGGCAAAGCGAGATGAACAACGAACGCTAAAGGGGGAAATCGAGAGAGAATCTGGTGAAAAGACAGAAAGCTAAAACGTGAGGGGCAAATTTAGACAAATTGGGTACTTTCGGGGAGAGGGAAAAAGTTAAATATTTTTCATCTTTACTACCCACAAGTTTGTTTTCTATTGTTTTAATTCCTAGAAATTATAATAGTAACAGAAATACCCCCTCTTATACGAAATCATTCACTCGATATTTCTTTCCATATTCAACTTTTTCTTCTATCACGCTACAAAATTTTTATTTATATAATATAGTCTTTTTAAAAATCTTATTAATTTTATAAAACTGTTAATTTTTTTTTTGGTAACGGAGAGGGAGCCTCCCTGTTATTATTAAAAACTGAAAATTAACTACAACCGAGTATGTTCGAAACATCATCTCCTACAATCGATGCTACAACAATTGGAACAGAATCAAAAACATGCAAACCGAAAGGTAAAGTAAAAACATAGTTAGCCAATCCATCGGCTAGACGGTTAGCTTCCCTATACACATGTGAAATACGGACTATCCAATCCCTCGATAAAAAGTCATGGCACAACCGCACCAGAAAAGACAGGGGATGTGAGTCACCAATCCTTGTCGTTAAAAAACCAACTACAATCTCTGAATCCACCTCTAGTTCCACTCTTCGAACATTTTTCCCCCATGTCAAGTACAGCCCATGATAAACGCCCATAGCTCTGCCAAGGGCGCTGAGCATATACCAATATTTAGAGAAAAACCTCCACCCCACGCTCCTACCTCATCACGCAGTACACCACCTGCAGTGGCCAACCCGGGATTACCATGTGACGCCCCATCGGTATTGAGCTTCATCCAACCTTGTAGCGGACGTTTCCAAGCTACCATTCTCTCAATCCGTTCAGCTCTGCTTTGTCCCTCCCGAGAAATTCTGTAAGCCTAGCTGACCTCACGAGACAAATCCTTGACAAATCGAATTTTGTCCCAGCACATGCTATACTCACCAAACACACTGCCACAACGCCATTTCCAGCTCCACCACAGACCCATGGCAAATAAGGTTGACCAATCACTCCCTGCTACTTGAACACCCATCCGCAAGTTATCATACAGCCACCCTAACAACGGACGACTAAAAAACCTCTGTCGTAGGCTTGTCGGTATCACACGCCTCCATAAACCCGCAATGGAAGGACAATCTCGTAAGACATGTAGAATTGTCTCTTCCTCTCCTTTACAAACCTGACACACAAGAGTATTACTCAAGTGTCGGCGGTGTTGTTCCACATTTGTCATGATGGCTTGATGTGACACCAACCAAAGGAACACTTTAACTCTCTCAGGAGCAATAACTCGCCAAAGGCGAGAGTAAAAAGCAGAGAGATTCAGTCGTGGACAAGGGTTCTTCACTAACATTGAGTATGCAAACGACACTGTGAACTTCCCATCAGTTGTCTCACCCCAAGTCAATCTATCTCGCGCTCTAGAACCGTTATCCACTACCATTGCAATTAGTACCAGTTGAATATGCTGAGACAAGAATGATGACAGACGTTCCAACGACCAGCCGTCTGCATCACTCCAAAAATCCTTCACATGCCGCTCCTTAAACTCACTGGGTACGTCTGCTCTCGCACACTCCAACAATGGTTCTTTTGGCAACCATCTATCCTACCAAAAGAGGATGTCCTAACCATTGCCTACAATCCATTTCTGACCCTGGAGAACCACATCCCGTAGCCCAACTTTCACACTTCGCCATGTTGACGATCCTGGTTTCCTTGCACCCAGCCAATCATGTTCACGAATACTCTTCACCCTATACTTTGTTCGCAGGATCCTCGCCCACAAACTAGTCTGATCATCTAACAGCCTCCAGCCGAGTTTAGCCAGTAGTGCTTTATTCATGTTCTTGGCAGTTCTCATGCCCAAAGCCCCTTCTGCTTTAGGCAAACAAACTTTGTCCCACGCAACTAAATGTTGTTTCCTCTTCTCCTGGGAACTCCCCCAAACGAAGTCCCGAGCTACTTTATCCAGACCATCTAAAATTGAGGTTGGTAAGAGTATGGTGCTCATAGAATGTACCGGTATCGACAATAACACTGATTTTGTTAAGGTCAACCTCCCTGCCATACTTAGGCATCTGCTTTTCCAACCCGCTAACCGCGATGTGACCCTTTGTAAAACCTCTCCAAAAGTCTCTTTGTTGATTCTTTTTTGAAGTACATGCATACCGAGATATTTACCAAGATCCGTTGTTGACTTAATCCCACTCTCATCAGTGATTAACGCCCCCAACTTGCGAGAAACATTACCTGAGAAGAATATCTTTGACTTTTCCAGACTCACCTTCTGACCAGAGGCTATACAAAATCTCTCCAACACTCGTCTGATCACTCTAATTTGGGAGACAGAAGCTTCTGCAAAGAGTATTAGGTCATCTGCAAAGCAGACGTGAGACAACTTGGGGCCACTACGCGACAGGCTAATAGGTTTCCATTCACCCTCAAGTATGGAATTCTCTATCAAGTGACATAACCGCTCCAAGCACAGGACACATAGGTACAGGGATAAGGGGTCCCCTTGTCGAAGCCCACGAGCCAGCACAAAGGGCTATGTCTTTTCACCATTCCAGAGTATAGTCATAGACGGCTGCTAAACACACTGAAGAATCCGGTTCACCAATCCTTCTTCCAAACCGGCTGCATGTAATGTGTCTTCCAGGAAATCCCACCTAATCCGATCATAAGGTTTCTCGAGATCCAATTTAAGAAGT
The DNA here is from genome assembly GCF_000633955.1 of Camelina sativa. Classification (NCBI taxonomy): domain Eukaryota; kingdom Viridiplantae; phylum Streptophyta; class Magnoliopsida; order Brassicales; family Brassicaceae; genus Camelina; species Camelina sativa. Next base: position 18,587,628 of record NC_025688.1, read on the forward strand.
ATCCAACCCTTTCTACCTTTCTTCTTGCGCATCGAATGAACTGCTTCTTAAACTATCACGATGTTATAAAACTGTTAATTGTTAGCGCAAAATACCTATTATAAATAAATAGAAGGAAATCAAATACTATTGTTTTTTTTAAATAAAGAAATATGTCGTTTACACTTTGCAAACATATGATATGGAAAGCTAAAAAACTTTTCTTTTTTTTTAATGTAGATTCTTTGACATGCAAAATAAGTATATATATATATACATATATATATATATGAAACTTGTTTAAATTATGATTTGAGAATCTCTAGATTTGTAACTAAATTAAAGAAAATTGAAAATGACAAGTCAAATCTAACTAAACTTTATAATGATACGTCCATTTTCTATTGGACAAAGTTTCTAATTTCGTCATAATTACCTTAATAAATAAGAAAATTTAAAATCAAATTATTCAACACATATATAGATTTAAGTACTTAGAAATAGAAATAGAGAAATACCATAAAATACACCATTCGAGTTTTAGTAAGTTTGTTTACCCTCTAAATTTTTTGTTAACATTGTGTCACAACAGACCGGTCTATTAGCCAAATCCTCACATTTGTAGGAACCGGAACTCGACCTCTAGTGTAATGGTGTCTTCTACAATTAGATTTATTGATAGCCACTGCACTAATGTCACTTCACAAATTTTTAATATTTTTGTATTTGATGGAAATACATTATATTAACCTTAATTCTGAAAAACCGGAACTAATTCCGATGAAACCTAAGTAACAACATTATTAACATACTACCAATTTGATTCTTAACACTATAGTTCGAGACGTGTCAATTTAACTTCTTTGCCTTAAATGTTTTTTTAGTACTTTTTAAAATAAACTTTCCGTTTTATTTGGCGTTTTCAATTACCTTTTTAAAATATACTTTCTCTGTTTTACTAAGAGTGTTTTTCTAAAGTATTTTATTTGTTTCACAAAAGACTGTTACTTTATATTTCCAATGTGATTTTAAAGACTGTTTTGGAGTATATAAACTCAAACGCCAAAACTAGCGTTTGAAACAATCAAACTCAACTCTTGATGAATATGAGTGATCATCATTCATGTCTTTGGCTTTCAAAATGTTGAAACATGAAGATAAATAACTTAACAAAATGAACCATGGACGGCCACGAAACCGAAATGATCTCTCTGTCAATTTTTGCATATAAAAAAAAGAGATTAACACTTAATAATATGATTTTTATATATAGAGGACTTTACAAAGAACATTAAATTCATCATCCCAAACTCAAAAAGTCCAAATTCTAAATCCATTACTTCATAACAAGTTTCTAATTAAAGGTGATCAAATGGGTGGTGGTTTTGCAGTTGGGGCAACGTTGACGTTCTTGCAAGACCAAAGCATACATCATACATCTGCAACATCCCACCACCACCATGTCCAGCAACTCTTCTTCATCAACCCACGACGATGCAACCTCCTCCTTCACTTCCTCAACCGTCGACAGGCACGAGCTTTGCGATGATAACGTGTCGGTAGATGATGATCTTCCTACAAACCTCCGATTAGGAACCACCGGCTCCGCCATCCTCGCCACTGGCTCGACTCTGACTCTTTTACCGTTCTTGTTTCTCATTTTGAAACTTCGGACTCGTCGAGAGGGTTTTTTGTTTTGTTTTTTCTTTGTGTAGTTCTAGGTGATGGGTTTGATGATACTATGGCTTATGTGTGTATATATAAGGAAGAAGAGGAGCTAAATATGATTAAGAATTAATAAATGTTGAATAAAGTGATTATGTTATGGAGAGAGAAATAGTACTTTGTTTATTTAGTAATAATTTTATTAAATGGAGGTGGGAAAAAATAGTAAAGAACAGTAGAGACAAATATATGAAACAAAAGGCGATTCAGTAAACAATGCATCAGTGCATGTAAACCAATGCATCAAACTATTTATTGCTTTGCTTAAATGTATAGGGGAAGGGTTAGATCTTACAATGTTAAAAAGGAAAATAAATGATTTATTAGTAAACAATTTTTTTTAGTAATATATCCTTCATTTCACAATAGTTGTAATCTTATAGCTTCACCTTTTTTCTTTCAAATAATTGTGTTTTGTATTTTTAGCGCATGTTTTAAAACAAAATTTACTTTTATTTATATTAATGTAGTCTATAAATTAGAAATTTTTATTGTTTGATTACTTTATTAGTTAATTTTACACACTGTATTATATTTAACTATTCAAATATATTGTTTGCCACAAAAATACTATTATTGGACTGTTTTCTTGAATGAACTGTACATACTTTCTATAAAATAATTCTAAGTAACTTTAAATTTGAAATGACATTTATACAATTTTTTTTCACAATTTTTTCCTTTTCTCTCTCTTTTATTAGCAATGTTGTTAATACATTTTACACATTAAAAAATTTATCAAAAATCGTGAAGTGACTTTAGTGCAGTGGCCAAAGGTAAGTCCTTATGCACAAGACACCATCACACCAGGGATCGAGTCCTGCTCCCTACATTGGCTAATGGGCCGGCCTGTTATGGCCGGGTTGACAAAAAAAAAACCTATCAAAAATCTACTGTATAAATTACTATTTATAAGTGTAAAACTAATAAAAAATAGTAATATAAATAGAAAATCATGAGGAAAGAGTAAAGATTTTATAAGAAAAAATTGTATTAATGTCATTTATAGTCATTTATGAAATAGTTTATAGAATGTATTGTTCATGCAAAAAAAGGTAGAATACTTTCTATTGTGAAAATAATTTAAATAGTTAAAATATAAAATATGAGTTACAATAACACCAACCAATAATGATTCAAACATATTAAAAAATAATATCTACAATACTACAAACTACTTTTCAGAAAAATAAAATAAAATAATTAGTAGTACGTTTATATCGTGAAGGGTCCGTTAAGACGACGGTTTCAAGTTCCAGCTAAGTAAACCTTTTATGATTAATAACCAAATGGACGTTGCAAAAGTATCCTTGAAACTCAACTACCTTTCCAAATTCTGGAACTAGAGAGTCGAAGGAGTAAAACTCTTGTTCTTATTATTGACAATCGAATGAAGTTACATATATATAGTAAAATACAAGGGCTAAATCCCATAACCGACTAGGAAATAAAATAGGCCGATGGGCCATACACGGACGGGCCGTACATGGACCGGTTATGGAGTCCACCATCCAGTGTTTTACAACACTTCCCCTTGGATGACATAACCGTGCATGTGCTGGATGAGGATCTTTGTAATGCGCTTGGGGATGCTGCCTCATTAAAACCTTATCAGGAAAACCCAATGGGACAAAACCTTGGTGAAGGAAAAAGAGTACAACACGCATTACTCCCCCTGTTCTAAGCATCACTCTAAGTCCTTAAGCCTCCGCATTCCAATTTGGTGCGTGAGCTTCCTGAATGTCGTTGTCGGCAATGATTTGGTGAAGAGGTCGGCTGAATTGTCGCATGACTGCACCTGTACCACACGAACTTCTCCTGCCTTTTGTAGTTCGTGTGTGAAGAAGAACTTGGGCAGTATGTGCTTCGTCCGATCTCCCTTGATGTAACCTTCCTTGAGCTGTGCGATACAGGCCGTATTGTCCTCATAGATTACGGTTGCTTCTTTATTTTCGTCCATGCCACTATCGGTCCGGATGTGTTGCGTCATGTACCGTAACCACACACACTCACGGCTGGCTTCATGTATTGTTAGGATCTCCGCGTGGTTTGAGGATGTAGCCACGATGGTCTGCTTCATGGACCGCCATGAGACTGCTGTACCACCGTGCGTGAATATGTACCCGGTTTGAGACCTAGAGTTGTGTGGATCCGATAAGTAACCTGCATCAGCAAAACCAACTAAACCATCTCTATTATAGTTAGTATAAAATAAACTGAAATCTACCGTCCCTTGCAGGTAACACAGGACGTGTTTAATACCGTTCCAGTTCCTTATAGTCGGACAAGAACTAAATCTTGCTAGGAGGTTCACGGCAAAACATATGTCCGGTCTAGTGTGGCTAGCCAAGAACATTAACGCTCCAATTGCACTGAGGTATGGCATTTCAGGTCCGAGAACTTCTTCATCGGCCTTCTTTCGACCAAATGGATCTTTATCCAAATAAATGCTCCTTAAAACCATTGGGCTAGTCAATGGGTGAGCTTAGTCCATATTAAACTTCTTGAGTATTTTTCTGTATATGCCATTTGATGCACAAGGATTCTATCATTTATGTACTCAAGTTGTAACCCCAAACAGAATTTTTCTTCTTTTGCCTAGGTATTTCATTTCAAATTCTTTCTTTAAATATTCTACTTGTTTGGGCGATTTAACCAGGGGTTCCAAGGATGTTTAAATCATCCACATAGACTGCTATTATCACAAATCCTTTGTTTGCAAACTTCTTTATAAATACATGGACTGATGGGATCATTCTTATAGCTTTCTTTAGCTAGGTACTAACTCAATCTATTGTACCACATACACCCACTTTGTTTCAGTCTATAAAGGTATTTGTCTAGCCATATGCAGTATTTTCTCGAGAACCACTCATATAATTGAGCTCTATACCCTCTGGTAATCTCATATAAATTTCATTTTCCAGTGGACCATGTAAGTATACGGTTTTAACATCCATTAACCGTAAATCCAGTTTTTCTTTTATAGCCAGACTTATTAAAGTCGTTGCCTCCATCACAGGAAGTAAGTCTCCTCATAATCTATTCCTGGTCTTTGAGAGAATCCTTGTGCTACAAGCCGTGATTTTATCTCACGATTTCATTGTTCTCATTTCNATTTCTCTTTCTTACAAAGACCAACTTATGTCCAACTGGTTTATATCAAGTGTTGTCCTTAAGGTCGGACCAAACACATTTCTCTTCTTTAAAGAGTTTAACTCCACATCAATGGCTTCTTTCCATTTTAGCCAATCTTTACTTTGAGTGCACTCTAATATAGACGTGAGTTTCCGATCCTCATTTACTTCAAGTGCTACCTTGCATGCAATTATTTCATTAATGTCGACATCTTTGCAGTTCCATTTTATTCTAGACATGATATAGTTTATCGAGCTCTTATTATTATTAATACCTTAAGAACCTTGAGGTTTAGCGTCCCAAACCTCATTGTTGGTACCTTAGGATTTGCCGCGGCCATGTCTATACTCTTTCCTTAACCTCGGTTTTATTTGCACCTTTCTTAGATTTTCGAAGGTTCTTTTCTATGGAACATATTGGTCTATTTAGACTCTGTAGCAACTTGATTATTGTGTTCCTTTTGAACATCAATACGTACTGGTGCATTACAAGCTGGTATGTACGATTTTCTTACTCTCTTTGGGTCAGCAAAAGAATCTAGCAATTAAATAGCTAGCTTTTACAAATGTATAATCTTTTGGATCTCTGCATCACAGGCTAGAGTCCGAGGATCTTGCCAATTTTTAAGGATGTTTGATTCCATAATATTTCATTGACCAACTTGTTTGTCTCTCCACCCAACATAGAAAACTCGGATTCAACTAAGTGACAATCCGCGTATCTGACCACATATAAATCACCCATAGTTGGCTCAAGATACTTAATAATGGTGGGAGAATCATATCCATCATATATTCCCATCCTCTTTTAAGATCCCATATTTATTCTCTTGTGATGATGCATTCGATACATAAACGACACACCCGAATGTCTTTAGATGGTATGTGCCTGGCTCCTGACCCGTTAGTAATTGGGATGGTGAATATTTATGCTCACTAGATGGCCTGATGCGTATAAGCTCTTACGACATGTAATATTGTGTGTCCCCAAGCCGACACAAGAAGCTTCGACTTCATGAGTAATGGTCGAGCAATCACTTGAATACGTTTAATGAAGGATTCATTTAATCCATTCTCTGTATGTTCATGTGCCACAGGGTGTTCCACACTTCCCCCATGGATATACCATTATTATTAAACGCTTGGGATATAAATTCACCAGCACTATCTAGACTTATAGTCTTAAGTGGATAATCTCTTTATTTAAATTTACTGGCGATGGCCTTATAATGAGTTTCTCTTGTGTACATGCTACACACGTGAGATTCTTTAGGAATAACTCTTCTCTCTTTTAGGAGTGTGCCCATTTTAATATCGGCTTACGCATCATGTTAGGACCCGGATGGCCAATCCAGTCATGCCATAAAGTGAATTATTGAACATTTTGTTCATTGCCATATTAGCCTCTATTATATTAATCTTAGCATGGTAAAAACCAGTGGCTAGTGCAGGTATAGGCTCTAAGACTTTTNCTGGCTCCTGACCCGTTAGTAATTGGGATGGTGAATATTTATGCTCACTAGATGGCCTGATGCGTATAAGCTCTTACGACATGTAATATTGTGTGTCCCCAAGCCGACACAAGAAGCTTCGACTTCATGAGTAATGGTCGAGCAATCACTTGAATACGTTTAATGAAGGATTCATTTAATCCATTCTCTGTATGTTCATGTGCCACAGGGTGTTCCACACTTCCCCCATGGATATACCATTATTATTAAACGCTTGGGATATAAATTCACCAGCACTATCTAGACTTATAGTCTTAAGTGGATAATCTCTTTATTTAAATTTACTGGCGATGGCCTTATAATGAGTTTCTCTTGTGTACATGCTACACACGTGAGATTCTTTAGGAATAACTCTTCTCTCTTTTAGGAGTGTGCCCATTTTAATATCGGCTTACGCATCATGTTAGGACCCGGATGGCCAATCCAGTCATGCCATAAAGTGAATTATTGAACATTTTGTTCATTGCCATATTAGCCTCTATTATATTAATCTTAGCATGGTAAAAACCAGTGGCTAGTGCAGGTATAGGCTCTAAGACTTTTTTATGTCCATGGGTGATTTCAATATATAGGAACTCTCTGTTTCCTTCACCCTTTATTTCAATATGGAAACCATTCAAATGAATGTCCTTAAAGCTTAATAAGCTTCTCTTAGAGCTGGGTGATTATAATGCAACACTTAGTTCAAAAAAGTGTGCCATAGAATATATGCCTGGCCGTAGCCTTAACTTAGGCTTGCTATACCCACTTATCTTTGCTAATATTGGCTTTTTTTCNTGAAGGATTCATTTAATCCATTCTCTGTATGTTCATGTGCCACAGGGTGTTCCACACTTCCCCCATGGATATACCATTATTATTAAACGCTTGGGATATAAATTCACCAGCACTATCTAGACTTATAGTCTTAAGTGGATAATCTCTTTATTTAAATTTACTGGCGATGGCCTTATAATGAGTTTCTCTTGTGTACATGCTACACACGTGAGATTCTTTAGGAATAACTCTTCTCTCTTTTAGGAGTGTGCCCATTTTAATATCGGCTTACGCATCATGTTAGGACCCGGATGGCCAATCCAGTCATGCCATAAAGTGAATTATTGAACATTTTGTTCATTGCCATATTAGCCTCTATTATATTAATCTTAGCATGGTAAAAACCAGTGGCTAGTGCAGGTATAGGCTCTAAGACTTTTTTATGTCCATGGGTGATTTCAATATATAGGAACTCTCTGTTTCCTTCACCCTTTATTTCAATATGGAAACCATTCAAATGAATGTCCTTAAAGCTTAATAAGCTTCTCTTAGAGCTGGGTGATTATAATGCAACACTTAGTTCAAAAAAGTGTGCCATAGAATATATGCCTGGCCGTAGCCTTAACTTAGGCTTGCTATACCCACTTATCTTTGCTAATATTGGCTTTTTTTCAAAAAATTTGTGTGGCTTAATCCACTATCCACCACACTTATTTTCTTGTCCTTAGCCATTTCCAATAATGGATAAGAATTTATGTTTTAATATATATTAAAGGAAATAAAATAATTGGATTTAAACCAAAATAATAATTCAATCAAATTCAAAGCATAGAAATTAAATTAATACACCACATGAGTTTAAATATTTTTCTTTAGGCAATCAAAAATCTCATAATCCAATTTAGTCATCATTCTCATGGTTTAAATTTCTTTCACTATCGAAATGAACCAGGTTAGCTTCTGGATTTATTTTCTTTATTTTCAAACTCTCTTAATAGAGACCAACAAGGTGCTTAGGAGTTCTGCATGTCTTTATCTTATGGTTTTCTATACCATAATTATTATTACAAGTGGACTTGGTCTTATGTTGCGGGTTTAGATAACCCGCGGCCTCTATCCCGACCACGGCCGAAGCCTAATCGGTTTCTATGGCCTTGACCATCGTAATTATGCCTTTGGTGAGTCCCACAACCAGGACCACCACGTCCACTACTTCCTTGGCCATGGCCATACTTGTCTCTATGGACATAGTTAGACTCATTAGTTTCTTTGGCTCTTTAGGCTCTTTAGGATTTTTCTTTGTCATGTCAACCTTGTGAGCTTCATTGCACTTTTCATTTATAATTGCTCATTTTTTTGGTGATACCACATCGGTGACAAACCGATTTAGTCTTGATTTGCGGTTTAAAGGACCCACGGCCCCTACCACTGCGGCCATAACCATCAAAACGGCTTGCCTGGCCCCAACAACCACCACGTCCTCTGCCACCACGTCCACGACCATAGTGTCTTTCTCTGTGAACGTAGTTGGTCTCCTTGGGCTCTTTAGGCTGTTTAGGCTCATTCTGTTTTGCCACATCAACCTTGTGTGCTTCCGGTAATGGGGTTGTACCGGGAGGTCTCATAGCATTATTCATCAACAGCTCATTATTCTGCTCAGCTAGTAGCAAACATGAGATTAAGTCCCCATAGGTTTTGAAACCTTTTTTCACGGTACTGTTGCTGAAGTACTATATTGTGAGTACTAAAAGTAGACAAAGTCTTCTCTAGTAACTCTCTCTCCGTGACTTCAGTACCACACAACCTAAGGAGTGAGACAATCCTAAAAAGCTCAGAGTTATACTCATCCANCCACGGCCATAGTGTCTTTCTCTGTGAACGTAGTTGGTCTCCTTGGGCTCTTTAGGCTGTTTAGGCTCATTCTGTTTTGCCACATCAACCTTGTGTGCTTCCGGTAATGGGGTTGTACCGGGAGGTCTCATAGCATTATTCATCAACAGCTCATTATTCTGCTCAGCTAGTAGCAAACATGAGATTAAGTCCCCATAGGTTTTGAAACCTTTTTTCACGGTACTGTTGCTGAAGTACTATATTGTGAGTACTAAAAGTAGACAAAGTCTTCTCTAGTAACTCTCTCTCCGTGACTTCAGTACCACACAACCTAAGGAGTGAGACAATCCTAAAAAGCTCAGAGTTATACTCATCCAGGGATTTGTAATCTTGGATCCTTAGGTTCTTCCAATCGTATTGAGCCTTTGGTAGGAGTACCGTTTGTTGGTGTCCGTATCTGCGTTTAAGCTCTGTCCAAAGGTCAAGAGGATTCTCTATTGTGAGGTACTGGTCTTTGAGACTCTCAGCAAGGTGTGCATATGCATAATCACCTTATATATATTTTCTTAGTGCAATCATTATCATCCTTAATATACTCATATAGGTCCTTTGATTTTACAAAACATGCACCCGATTATATCATGCGGTTTTTAAGACCGAACCATGTAATTCATTTGGATCATGTCATGCGGTGTTTAAGACCGAACCATAGAATCATTTTAGTCTTCGGTCATGCGGTATTTGAGACCGAAACATGCCTTGCCTTTACTCATAATTTCGTACTTAGGTCATGCGGTATTTGAGACCGAAACATGCCATCATATTTAAACTTTAGGCCATGCGGTATTGAGACCGAATCATGCCTTATCTTTGCTTATATTTTCGTGGTTTAATCTATGCACACAAGATAACAAAAATAAATAGCATGCAAAAGTTTCCTTTCTTAGATAATTTAGAAATTTTCCTTTTTCTTAACTTTTCCTTTTCCAATTAGGAATTTAAATAAAAGTTTAGGGACCTAGACTTTCTCTAGGATCCCGATTTTTTTAATTTGGTTTTAGGGTTTTTATGCAACCTAAATTTACAGGAAACATTCTATGCCAAAATCGATTAATAATTTCAAGGATGCATGCAATTTCATATTTTAAATCTCCTAGAACAATCAGATTTATATTCGAATTTAACAATTATAGTTCTAGGTTCTTATGCATCAAAACAATCAAGCAGCAATTTAAACAATCAAACAATCGGATTCTTAAGCTTGATATAATTTGGTGCAATTCACAAAACAATCTAACAACCCTAAACAATCCGATTTTAAGTTTTAGGGATTAGGGAATTCAGACTTTGTTAGATTGTGTACTTGCATGTTTAGGGTTCAATAGTTTTAATGTCCAAGTTCGATTTTTATGGTCCCATAGGTTTCGATTTTACCTTAACACCAATAGGAGTCTGACCGGTTTTGATCTGGGAGCTAAAGATCTCAGATTTCTTTCACGAACCTCGAACTTGTATGGTCCACAAACCACGAACAGATCCGCAGCAGCTTCCCACGAACAGATCTCTGACCGCTCACGTACTATGCTTACCCCGGAACAGCGAACCACGAACCTCGAACAAGTTGTGGATAAAACTTGATCACGAGCTAAGGTTTGCTCGTGAACACCAAGAGATCTTCGAAACAAGGTACTTGGTTTCGAACAGAAGGAAGAACAACGGCGGTTTTAGGGTTGTTTGAAAGAGAAGGGTGAACGGCGGCGGTTAGGGTTTATAGGGTTTTTAGGGTTTTACTCAGCGGGATATAGAAACTATCGTGCTGATAACGTGTTATGGAACTAGAGAGTTCAAGGAGTAAAACTCTTGTTCTTATTATTGATAATCGAATGAGGTTACATATATATAGTAAAGTACAAGGGCTAAAGCCCATAACCGACTAGGAAATAGAATAGGCCGATGGGCCTATGACCGATGGGCCGTACACGAACGGGCCGTACATGGGCCGGTTATGGAGTCCACCATCCAGTGTTTTACAACAAATCAATGTTTTTGATGGTAATATTTTTTTTGACAATACTGAAAAATGAAAGATATTATTAATGTATGTGACTAGTTATGGTAAACCATTAAGAATTTAAGATGTTTCTAATTTCCATATTCACTATTCATTCTAAATAATTAATGAAAATTGGAAATAAATTATGTTTATTTTGTCCTTTTGTTTTTAGTTTGTCCATATATAATCGATAGGAATAGAAAATGAAAGAGTAACAAAGTAAAATGAAATTAACAGGAACTAGAGGCCAACAACTAAAATACAGATATAGTAGCTGTTAATAACTTAGGAATCTATCATGTATTAAATGCTTCACAATTAAGAGGACAATCAAATTTTAAATGATTTGTAGACTAGTAAAAAATTTAACGACAGTTATGCAACAGGGTTTTAAAACTTTAATGGCGATTATACAACAGGGAAGCCCAAAATGGGATGATTTGTAAAAGAGGCCTNGGAAATAAATTATGTTTATTTTGTCCTTTTGTTTTTAGTTTGTCCATATATAATCGATAGGAATAGAAAATGAAAGAGTAACAAAGTAAAATGAAATTAACAGGAACTAGAGGCCAACAACTAAAATACAGATATAGTAGCTGTTTATAACTTAGGAATCTCTCATGTATTAAATGCTTCACAATTAAGAGGACAATCAAATTTAAAATGATTTGTAGACTAGTAAAAAATTTAACGACAGTTATGCAACAGGGTTTTAAAACTTTAATGGCGATTACAACAGGTAAGCCCAAAATGGGATGATTTGTAAAAGAGGCCTCTTTATTTTTATTTTTAAAAATTTGCTTCAGAAGATTATCAAATCTTTAGAAGCTATGATATGTTATTTTAGCAAAAAAAAAAAGAAGTTTATTCCTTATAAATAATTAGATAATGTCAAATACTACCATTGACCTTCCATAAAATCTTATACCTCAGCATCAGTTATTTGCCATGTGAAGCAATTTAATGGAAGTTAATGGTAGCTTTTAATTGATTCTACAATTTGTATATTCTTGTGTTATCTTAATCCCCCATTCATTACAAATCTGAAGAGTGAAGGGGATAACTTCTCTCTTTCTCTAATTATGTTTCAAGTTACTAACCAAGTGTTATATGTAAATTATTAAGTCTGTTGCTTAATGATCCTATGCATGGTTGTATGTGATCGAAATCAAAATAGAAACCTTTGCTCCAAAGTCCAAATTATGTTCATTTCAAGATTGGTCGGTTGTGGTCAGAACCGTTTCTATATATGAACTTCAGAGCTTGAAACAGTAATGTGAAGGTTGAAAGTTGAAACTAAAAACATCAAAACATATGTAGTTTGCTTTCATTGATGCATGATGATTCTGGAAGAGGATCGATGTCTATATAAATTGTCTTGTTCTGGTTATTAGAGGATTCCTTGTTCCACTGTCCAAACACTACCCCCTTTGGAGTTTGGACTTTTTATTCCTCATTATACGGAAAATTAAATTTTGGTTATGTGACATACCGGATTATCCGTTTTTCAATTAAAGCACTCGCTTGTCCAAAATCATCTCTTTCTCGTCAACTTGATTCTTCGTTCAATTATTTGTTTTAGTCTTTTTGAAACATTATTGTTTTTTTTTTTTTTCTATGACATCTACATGAAGAAATAGAGATGCAACGTCAACTATTATAAAATCAATATACATCTTCACCCTGTTAAATATAATATTTAACTATATGAATATTAATACAAATTTTGCAGCTCGGTGATTTGGACTTTGGAGGAGTTTTAGATGATTTATGCCATGTACTCGGGTATTTTTCATGGTTCAATTGGTCAAATATTTGATAAATTAATAATATTTACGTGGGATCATCAATAACTAAAAAACTTGTGCGAATTTTAAATAATTAAATACACCAATGAAAAAAATTGATATTATATCGTTACCATTTTGAATTTTACTATATTTTCAAGCCTTATTCTGAATTTTGCGTATATAAATATTTTATTAAGAGTCATTACAACAACTGACAGTTTGGCCGAGTGGTCTAAGGCGCCAGATTTAGGCTCTGGTCCGTAAGGGCGTGGGTTCAAATCCCACAGCTGTCAAATCTTCTTTGTCTTTTTTTTTTTTTTTCTTTTTTCCTTAGCTTTAATTTACTTCGCCGGAGAATTTCGAAGCTCAGCTGAAGAATCAATCAATGGCGAGAACTCTAAAGAACCGATTTGAATCTCGCTTTTTGATTCGTTTCCTTGAATCTCCGAATCTGTTCGCTTCCTGCTTCACGAATTCGAGATCTCTTCAAACCCTAGCCTACGAAGAAGTCCGATCCTCCGGCGACCGGAAGAATGAATCTACAGCTCTCATCCTTCACGGCCTCCTCGGCTCGGGAAGAAACTGGAGATCGTTTTCTCGTTCCCTCGCATCGTCTCTCTCCGTCTCCTCTGCTTCTGGTATGCTTCTCTCTGTGATCTGTATCTTAAGCTTTTAAATTTGATATATTGATTGATTTTGTTTTGTTTTGTGTGTTGCATAGATTGGAAGATGGTACTGGTTGATCTGAGGAACCATGGGAGATCTGCGGAGGTGGAAGGGCTTAACCCGCCACATAGTCTTGTGAATTCAGCTAAAGATTTAGCTGATTTGGTGAAATCAAGTGGTTGGAAATGGCCTGATGTGGTGATTGGTCATTCTTTGGGAGGTAAAGTGGCTTTGCAGTTCATGGAGAGTTGTGCTCGTGGTGATTATGGTGAATCAGCTTCTCCTCCTAAACAGGTACTGGACTAAAGTGACTACACTTGTTCGATCAAAAGGATCAGTTCTGTTACTATATGTTGGTTTGTTCATTGTTTGGTTGTCAGTTATTATGATCTATGCAAGTTTAATGAGCTTTTGTAAAGAAGACCAATTTGTGTCTTTCTGTGGGAATGATGAGTGATGACCATAGCAAAGTTTGTGTTTTTTTGTTCTCTCTCTTTGATGCAGAACAGCTATGGGTGCTAGACTCTGTACCTGGGGAAGTCAAGGCAGAGAAAAGTGATGGTGAAGTAGAGAAAGTTCTGAAGACACTGCAGAGTTTACCTTCACCAATCCCTTCCCGCAAGTAAAGTCTCATTCTTTTTGTGGGTCTTGGTGTTTGTTTAAAGCTTAGTAGTTCCATTTACGGTTAATGTTCATAAGCATTGTCATAATTGATATTGACATGCAAGTAGGTACGTACTGCTCACTTATGATATGAAATCTCGGGTATGTGGTGTATAACATCAGTCTGATTTGACTGTTGTTGCGGATGCCAAGGGGATTTTATTTTGATTTTGGCATGTATCAGTAAAGCAAACACGCATATGCATGTAGATAAGTGGGAATAAAGACTATGCTTGTGTGGTTCCTTCTAGCTGATTATGTTATACATGTAAATGAGGCTCCTTTTAGCTTGTTTGTCTATAAACCCATTCTCGTGCCCCTCAAACATTGCTTTGTGATTCTAGGTGGCTGGTGGATCATATGATCGAACATGGGTTTACAAGATCGTTATCCGAGTGGATTGGCAGCAATCTCAAGAGATCCGGAGACTCAGAGACATGGGCCTTTAACCTTGATGGAGCTGTCCAAATGTTCAACTCTTACAGGTTTCTTTCCCCTCATAAGGACCAACGACTATAATTATATAATGACTTTCCTCAAGATGTTACTTTATTCATATGACTCATCACTTTTATCATTGCAGGGAGACTTCATACTGGTCTTTGCTAGAGAACCCGCCAAAAGAGACAGAGATATCTTTTGTGATCGCAGAAAAGAGTGACCGATGGGACCAGGATACAACTCAGCGGCTTGAAACAATTGCTAACCAGAGACAGAATGTCTCAGAAGGGAAGGTTGCAACTCATCTTCTTCGTAACTCCGGCCACTGGGTACACACAGACAATCCAAAGGGATTACTGGAGATAATGAGTTCCAACTTCTTGTCCACACACAAGTAGACGTTACAAGAATTGCATCAGTCTTTGATTAGTTTATCTATCTCTTGCTCTGTATTCATATTTTCATATGCAGAAATAGCAAAAATCAATTGCGACTTGTTTCCCGTTTGCGTTCATGATTTTGCGTTTGCATTTCCTTCCAACACTGTAAAAAACACGTTTAGAAGGAGGATCTAATAAATGTTACTAGGCATGTTAAAAAGCCGGGAAAACGATCTTCATAGGCCATAACTTATTGGGCCTTATTAGGCCGTAACATAATACNATAGTTTGGAGCAATTTGCAGAGATCGCAAAAAGCACAAAGACCACTTAGTTAAGACATCACAACACAACATCACCCCACCGTTCTTACAGGAGGAACAAAAAACCCTAGTTGCAGCTTCTTCCTCTTCATCCTTCATCCCGTTCGAAACCATGGTAAGCTTCGTCTTAAGTTAGCTTGTATTTCATGGATTTTAGTGATTAGAAGATATATTTTCTGGATTTGTGTGGTAGTTTAGAATGAGAAAATGTTCCTGAAACAATCTTTTTCTTCGAATTCCGATCTGAAACCATTTGAATTTTTTTTTTGAAAGATTTGGATATTAGATCTAGCAATGAATTTATCGATTTGGGAGTATAATAATGCTAGTTTTGTTGTGTGTGTGTATAATATTGTAGTCGAAGAGAAAGACAAAAGAGCCAAAGGTGGAGAATGTGACACTAGGGCCAACTGTTCGTGAAGGAGAATATGTCTTCGGAGTTGTTCACATCTTTGCTTCATTCAACGACACTTTCATTGTGAGTGCCTTGCTTCTTCTCTGAGCAAAACCAAAATCTCCATACATATGTTGCTGAGAGTTTTTGTATATCTGAAATTGCAGCACGTGACTGATTTGTCTGGGCGGGAAACACTTGTTCGCATCACTGGTAAGTATATATTACAACTCTCTCTCTCTCTCTCTCAATCCTTTAATAGATTTAAGAAACCTCCTGAGATGATCCTTTTGTTAACTAAGACGCTGTTGTGTATATTGTTATGAACCTTTGTAGTCTCTATTGAGTGTGAAATGAAGTTTCTTTTAGTCTCTGCTCTTTTGAGTTTTCTTTTGAGGAATCCATTCTATCTTCATATAAATTGCTATGGCTGCTAATATAACCAAGTTAGATACCGTAGTTTTCTGGTATTATGGTCATCTCTATTGGGTGTGAGCTGAAGTGTCTTTCGTCTTGTTTGAGGATTCTATCTTTTGAGGAAATCGTTTTTCATCTGAGAAATTGCATTGTTCTTGATTACACAATTGGCTGCTAAATTGATGTTTTGATTTCAACTTCTTTAGGTGGAATGAAGGTGAAAGCCGACAGAGATGAGTCCTCACCTTATGCAGCTATGCTTGCTGCACAAGATGTCGCTCAGCGATGCAAGGTACAAGCCAAGAGAATACATTACCAAGCTAATAGTGAGCCTTTTTGTAAATGTGTAATCGGTTTGTGATTGTCTTTTCGCAACATAGGAACTCGGAATCACTGCCATACATGTGAAGCTCCGTGCCACTGGTGGTAACAAGACCAAGACCCCCGGTCCTGGTGCTCAGTCTGCTCTAAGAGCCCTTGCCCGTTCTGGCATGAAAATTGGTCGCATTGGTAATAAAAAATCAATCTTCCATCTACAAATTGTTTTGTTGTATCTTTAATTAAGTAAATCACTCACATTGTTCTTGTTTTTCCTCAGAGGATGTGACTCCAATCCCAACTGACAGTACTCGAAGAAAGAGTGGAAGAAGAGGAAGGAGGCTGTGAGTTTCTTGGCGTTGCTGGGATCCCTTTATTTGCTCTACTCTATATTTAGCTCTCTTAATGTTTCATTTTGTCTTTTCTTAGAATGAAAAGAGTTTTGGATTTACCATGCTTTGTTATAGTCTCAACTCTGAACAGCTTTTAATCTTTATCTTATATGACCTTAAGATATTCACAATCTAGCATCTTTTAAACATCTTTGATTTGGAACTAGTTCTTGCCAATCGTTGAGATCTCAATTCAGAAGAAGGGAAACAATCGAATTATAGATTATAATATACTAGTAATAACTTCATAAACTTGCATACAAACAAAAATAACAAAACAAATAACAAATAAGCACATAAAACTCTGAAGTTTTATAGCTCTCAATTAGGCAGCGTTCATGTGAAGCTGCACTAGCGAAGCATAAACCCCACCGTCGATGTTGATCAACGTCTCGTGAGTACCTTTCTCAGCGATCACACCGTTCTTAACGACGGCAATGACGTCAGCGTTTTTAATTGTCGATAACCGGTGAGCCACCACGACCGTGGTTCGGTTCACCATCACTTGGTCAAGCGCATCTTGAACCACTCGCTCCGATTCCGTATCAAGAGCGCTCGTTGCTTCGTCCAAAAGCAATATTTTCGGCTCTTTCACGATGGCGCGTGCTATAGCCACGCGCTGCTTTTGTCCGCCTGATAACTGAATCCCTCTCTCTCCCACCACTGTGTCATAACCCTTAAAAATTGTATTGCTTGGGTTGTAAGTAAAAATTTCGTAAAAAGCAGAGTTCTTGTATAAATATATTCTGATTTTTTCCACCCTTACCTGTTGTATGCTAGAGATGAATTTGTGTGCATTGGCGAGTTCTGCAGCGGCTATGATCTCAGACTCGGTTGCAGCGTCTTCGCTTCCTTTGCCATAAGCAATGTTGGCTCTAATCGTGTCGTTGAACAAGACAGGTTCTTGTCCCACAAGTCCCATTTGTTGTCTCAACCATTTCAATTGCAGCTTCTTGAGCTCAACTCCGTCTAGGGTTATGTGACCCGAATCCGGATCGTAAAATCTTTGCAACAGTGAGATCACCGTGGATTTCCCCGACCCGCTTTCTCCTACCAAAGCAACCGTCTGAAAGAAAAAAAAAACACAAAAAGAGACAGAAGTTGATCAGAAACTTATAAATTCCTGATTAAGAGATATATAGTTAGGGGTTTTTCTCTTTTTACCTTTCCTGCACGAATGGTTAAGCAAAGATCGCTAAAGATTTGAATGTCTGGTCTTGCCGGATAAGTGAAGCTTAAGTGAAGAAGCTCGATATCTCCCTTAACATTCTCCAACACTGTCCCTGACTCATCGCTCGAGTCTATCCTTGATTTCCTATCGATGATTGCAAAGATCGAGGCAGCTGCAGCCTTGGCTTTGCTAGAATCTGGAGCGAAAGAGCTCGACTGAGAGATCCCAACCGCCGCCATAGATAACCCAAAGAACACCTAGATCAAGATCCATTAATCTTCATTACTAGCTAGATCACACACATATTTAAGCAATGATTAGGAATATATATACGTTGTTACCTGGAAAACATCATTGAAACTAGTCTTGCCGTCTTCAACCAATCTAGCCCCCGCGTAGAAGCTTGTCGCGTAGACACAAAACAGAATGAAGAAGGAAAATCCAGTCCCTAACCCGCTGATGAAACCTTGTTTTATTCCGTCTTTGATTGGACCTTCGCATTGCTTCTTATACATCTGCATCACTTTCTCCTCCGCGCAGAAGGACGCAACTGTTCTTATACTCCCCACCGCATCATTCGCTACCTGACTGGCCTTCTCGTACTTCGACTGCAAAGTTTATTCAAAACCAGAGTAAGTTTTCTTGATCCACAAGAAAACAAAACCTAGGACTTTTACAAAACCGAAATAAACAAAAAAAAAAGACCTTTGCGTCGGCGCTGAATCCTTTCATGAACTTGACTTGAACGAAACCATTTATAGCAATAAGAGGAAGCATAACTAAGATTATAAGTGCCAATTCCCAACTCGCGGTGAATGCAATAATCAATCCAGCCGCAGCAGAAACAGCGTTTTGAACCGCTAGAGACAATGTATCTCCAACTAGAGCCCTAATCAAAGCAGCATCAGCTGATAGCCTGGCCCCCATTGTACCACTCGAGTTATGTGGCTCGTCGAACCAGCCAACTTCCATGTGAACCGCTCTCTCAAAACACATTGATCGAATTCTCCGAATCAGTTTCCCTCCAGCTACTGCAAACAGATACATTTGAGTCGGTGGGACGATCAACGAAGTTACTCCAAGAGCTACAAATATTATCGCCCAGAATCTTGAATCTTTCTTTAACTCTTCAGCTGGTTTGAAGAATGCTTCGATCACTCTTGAAAGCAGAATCCCGAAAAGTGGGAAAACCGTGCCATTAATGGCCGCTGCTATGGTTCCTAGAAGTAGAACCGGGATCTCAGGTTTGTTCAGAGCTGCGATTCGAGTGAGTGATACTTTTGGTAGTGGTTCTTTACCCACTGTTTCAGTTTTCTCTTGGCTTACTTGTTGGCTACTGCTACCAAGGTTATTTCCAACCGACAAGGTTTCACCCAGGCTAATAACCGAACATATGTCTGATGGTTTAGCATCTTGACCGTTGTTTATCTCTTGTAACCGGATGAGCTGCGAATAAGCTCCGTCAGAATCTTTTAACAAGTCAGAATGCGAACCTTTTTCCACTATTTTGCCGCGGTGAATTACGGCAATCATATCAGCATTTCTAACTGTGCTTAACCTATGTGCGACAATTACAGTAGTCCTGTTAACCATCACTCTATCTAAAGCCTCTTGAACGACTCTTTCGGATTCTACATCGAGCGCGCTTGTTGCTTCATCAAGAAGCAAAATCCGTGGATTTTTAAGAATAGCTCTCGCAATCGCTATCCTCTGTTTCTGTCCTCCGGAGAGCTGCGTCCCGTGCTCTCCTACCATTGTATTCAACCCCTGAGGTAACTTATCTATAAACGTTGCCGCATTTGCTAGCTCCGTTGCTGCTTTAATCTCTTGAACCGTCGCGTTTTCTTTCCCGTAGACGATATTCTCCATGATGCTCGACGAAAACAGAACCGGTTCTTGGCTGACCAATCCGATTTTGCTTCTGATCCATTTCAACTGAAACTCTTTGAGATTAACTCCATCGATGAGTACTTGGCCGGCTCTCGGATCATAGAACCTCTCAATCAAACTAATCACCGTGGATTTGCCACTTCCACTTTCTCCTACTAATGCTGCTGTTGCACCGCTAGGGATAAACAGAGAGAATCCAACGAATATATCCTCGTCAGGCCTCGCCGGGTAACTAAAATGCACATCCTTAAGTTCAATGTCTCCTCTTATATCTTCAAGAACCTTTCCATTTACGTCGTAAGCATCTATCAAAGGCTTTCTTTTGATCGTCTCAAACATCTTATATGCTGCAGCTTGACCCGCGGTAAATGCGGTTACACATGGAGATGTTTGCCCAAGCGACCTAAACAAGACAAAAACAGAACATGACTGTTAGGAAGTGAAAAAGACATGATCTAATGTGACNCTTGGCTGACCAATCCGATTTTGCTTCTGATCCATTTCAACTGAAACTCTTTGAGATTAACTCCATCGATGAGTACTTGGCCGGCTCTCGGATCATAGAACCTCTCAATCAAACTAATCACCGTGGATTTGCCACTTCCACTTTCTCCTACTAATGCTGCTGTTGCACCGCTAGGGATAAACAGAGAGAATCCAACGAATATATCCTCGTCAGGCCTCGCCGGGTAACTAAAATGCACATCCTTAAGTTCAATGTCTCCTCTTATATCTTCAAGAACCTTTCCATTTACGTCGTAAGCATCTATCAAAGGCTTTCTTTTGATCGTCTCAAACATCTTATATGCTGCAGCTTGACCCGCGGTAAATGCGGTTACACATGGAGATGTTTGCCCAAGCGACCTAAACAAGACAAAAACAGAACATGACTGTTAGGAAGTGAAAAAGACATGATCTAATGTGACTGTCGAGACAGCTTACCTCGAACCCACAACCACAATGAGGATGACGTTAATCACAGCGCCACCAGTATACCCTTTTTCGAGTATCATCTTCCCACCAAACCAAATAGCCAAAGCATAGCTGCTGAAAAACACAAAGGACATTACTCCATATCCTAAACCAGTTGAGAAATCTTGTTGAATGCTTGACTTATACGCCGATGTTATCAACTTCTTGTAACTGTTAGTAGCTTGCTTCTCTCCCGTAAAAGAAGCAACCTTTAATAAATCAACACAAAAAAAGAACAAAAACAAAAAAAGTTTAAGTAACAAATCTTGGTTAAAGTTAGTTTTGTATCTTAGAAAATTTGAGTTATATATACCGTTCGGATGGACCCGATTGTTTGTTCAACAACAGTTGATGCTTTTGCATAAGCGGCTTGTCCCCGAGAAGAAGTTCGAGTGACTATAAGTGCTATGGCTGCACCAGCCATTACATTAAGAGGAACTGAAGTTGACATAATCAATGTTAGTAACCATCCTTTAATGAAAGCTAAAACAAATCCGCCCACCGAAGTAGATAACAGCTGAATAAACCTCCCAACCTGCAAGAAATATACAATGTTAGTAACACACTTTTAAAGTGAAATCCAGTTATTATTACTTCCTCCGTTTCAATATACCGGATGTTTTGAGTTTAGCACACAGATTAAGAAAAATACTTGTTTAATTAAAACACTTAACTAAAACAGTTAAAGTAATTAAAGTGGGCAAAAAGTAATTAATCATTTTGCCCAAAAAGGCAAAAGAAAAAAAAACAATTAAGAAAAAGAAATACTAAACGTTGTTAGTTGTTACACAATGGAGCCAAAGTAAAAATTTGGTGAATCTGAATTACTTGAAAAAAATAGAGCCAACTTTTTACATAATTATTTTTAAACTTAAAATTCAAAATTTTTACATTGGAGCCAATGTAAATTTTTTGTGAATCTGTTATGCTTATTTAAGTTTCAAAATTGGCACATAAATCTTTAACATAACCAACATAGCGTCTTCTACTTCTTTGTTGGGATCAATCTTTCCTTCGTAGAGATAGATCTTCTTGTTTAAATCAAAGTCTCGAGGGTTGCTTGCACTTATTGGGCGAGTCGGTTGAACATCTTCTTCTTCTTTGATTTTTTTTCCTTCTAACTTTTCTTTTTGATCCATTTGAGTGTTTAAATTTATTTTGATATCTAGAACTAACACAACTATATCCCGATTTTATAGTGGGTGTTGAGAAGAATTTTTTTTGGGACTAAAAGAAGTAATAAATCTGAACAATTAAACTCGATCGACTTTATCGTAAGTTGAAATCTTGGAAACTAAAAGCAATAAACTTTAAAGATAAAACGTTTTTTGTAAAAATAAAATAGTATTAATTTTATATAGGGATAAGAAGTATACTATATTTTAAAACACCAAATAAACCTCAAAACATCAAATATATTGAAACGGAGGAAGTATTATATAAGCCTGAAATCCAAGTTTCTTTTAGTAGTAGTATATATATATATATATATATATATATTACCTTTTCACCCATAGCATCTTGTATAAGAACAGTATCTCCCGACATTCTACCAACTACCTCTCCTGTGTTTGTGTCGACATCGAAAAATCCAATGTCTTGTCTCAAGATTGTTTTCAGATACGTACTTCTTATCCTCGCAGCTTGTCTCTCTCCCGTGATCATCCAACAAGCCACCTCTACGAAAACAAACAAAACATCACCTATAATTCACACTAATCATTATGTAAAATAATGCAATATGGCGTCATGGAGAGCAACCTGCAACGGAGGAGAGGTTAATCAAACTCATTGATAAAAACATCAGAAACATGCTTAGTACAATTGGGGATGAAGGAAGTACAAGCATCCAATGGTGGTTTGCTGCAAGATTTTATTGAAGTATGTTTAACATAGTTGTCTAAGAGTTTTATTTTTTATATATTAAAAAAAAACGGTGCAACACAAGCTTTGTAAAAGGTTTATTTTTTATTTGAATATAATTTAAAATTAAATTCAAAAAAAATAATAATAATGCAATATGGAAAAGCCAAAAACACAAAACTTTTCTTCCTAATTCTTTAATCTTATGAATAATTGCAAGATGGTTATGGCTTACGAAGAAACGCAGCTCCTAGTGTTCCAAGTGCAAGGTAGACGAATTTAAGGCAAACCTATAAAATGAAACATAATCATAAAATGTGAAGTAACAATTCTAGAAAATTAAATTTAAACATTACCATTAATTAGGTATACCTTTGAGACAACATCGACAATGTCTTTGTTATTCTGATTCTGTCCAAAGGAATCAATGAGATCACCAAACAACAATGTAATGAGAGGTATTGAAACACCATTCCCAATAGCTCCGAGTGAGCCACAGATCATCAAGAAGACATCAAACGAATCTGCAAACGCAAATAGCTTGTAGAAAGGAACTGTCTTGGTCTTTTCATCGTTTTCTCCTTCTTTAGGGCTTTTCGAAGTTGAAGATTCACGTGAAACAGAGTCCATTTTCCGGCGCCGACACAAACTAATATAGTTTTTGAGATATCTGATGACACCCAGATCGAGATCAACGGGTATATATAATTAAATAGAACTACAAAGTTACCACCTTTTTCTTCTTCTTTAACTTTTTTTTTTCTTATCTTAAACCCTACAAACAGACGAAATAGAACGCACTCTCCATGCTTTTGGCTCAACTCGCAAAATCAAAGATCAAAAAGAGAAAGAAGTTAAAAGAGAACGGACCTGAAAGATGTGGTGAGAAACTACACAAAATATTTTGATTGTGTTTTGGGTTTTGCGAAAATTGCTTGAGAAGCAAGGAGAGTGGCTGTGAATGGAGTGGGTTTTCTTTAATAGGGAGAGTGCGTTTTGAGTGGATATAAAGGCCGTGAATGGTACACAAAAAAGCGGGACAAGACTTTATTAATAATGCAAAAGTTTCACCATTCAACACAACTAATATTTTTGGGCATTTTTCAAAAAAAGAAAAAAAAAATTGCGGAACTAATCACTGGAC
Organism: Camelina sativa; assembly: GCF_000633955.1. Lineage (NCBI taxonomy): Eukaryota > Viridiplantae > Streptophyta > Magnoliopsida > Brassicales > Brassicaceae > Camelina > Camelina sativa. The sequence continues at coordinate 18,611,442 of NC_025688.1, forward strand.
AAAGACATGAACTGCCTTTTAAATCGAGTTTTCATGGAGTCCTTAAAAAATTTACGACAATCTCAAAAGTTTCTCTCTTTTTTGGCATTTCTTTTTTTTTTTTTTTAAATCGAGAAAGTGGTATTTTACATTATTGTCTAAAGAAAACTAAAATATTTACAAAAAAATATCTGGGTAGTATCCACCCAACCAAACGAAATCGGATCTAAGACCCAAAAAACTGAATCGATATCTTTAAAAAAAAAACTGAAAAATTTATGTTTAAAACCGCTCTCTCTCGTCACTCTTCTCTTTTTTCGGGAAACTCGAATCGATTTGGGGGAAACTGTAGAACTAGGGTTTTCTCGTTTTCTTTCAATCAACCAAANAATCGAGTAAGAAGAGGGTGAAAGCAGGGGGGGGGGGGTCGTGTGAGGAGGAGTGATTGTTTGAAAGAAAAGAAGATCTCACAAGGAGATGGTGGTTAGAAAGCAAAATCCGATTCGCTGGAAGTAAGTGTGTCGGGTTTGAGTCTGGCGACAGTAGGAGGAGAGAGGCCTTTGAGTACGGTGGCGGAAGAAAGTGAAACTCGAGTTTCGGAGGAACCCAATCCGGTGGTCGAAGGAGAAAATACGAACGAAGGAGAGAAAGCAAAATCCGGTACTCCGGAATCAAGTAATCGAGAAGAAGATGATGAAGAAGGAGGAGATAACGAGAGATCTACTTCTGTGGAATCAAGCGATGGAGAAGAAGAAGGAAACAATGGAGGGGAAGAAGGAAACGATGAAGGGGAAGAAGAAAACGATGAAGGAGAAGAAGGTGAAGAAGGGGAAGAAAAAGACGATGAGGGGGAAGAAGAAAACAATGAAGGAGAAGAAGGGGAAGAAAAAAACGATGAAGGAGAAGAAGAAGAAGAATATAAGGAGGGAAGTTCGAACTCGGCAGGTAACTCGAGAAGGAGTACAAGCGAAAGTGAGAGGGAGCACGAGGAGCACAACGATGCAAGTGTAAGTACAACTAGTCTGTGTCATTCGGAATTGAATTGGAATTTGAAATCGATCTAGTAGAACTGGTGCAACTATTGGGTGTAGAACTAGTAGAACTGGTACAACTAGGTGGTGTAGAACTAGTAGAACTGTTACAACTAGTTGGTGTATAACTGGTAGAACTCATGTAAAACTGATATTGTTGCAGGAATCGGAGGAGGAAACAAACTCAGGGAAAGATGCTGCGGGTATCGATGATTTTGTTGTAAGAGCAGTGAATGATCTAGATTTTTGTGTGTCTTTTCCTTGGGGGAGATTATCATTCGATAATATGCTAGAGTAGATTTCTCATACAATGAGGCATTATAAAGGGGCCGTGCATAAAGAGGATGCGTTATGGCCTGTTGTAGGTTTCTGTATTCCATTGGAGGTTAGTTAGTTTAAAATTTGAAGTCTTTTCATTGTTGATATTTCTTATAAGTGAAACTGATTTTAGTTTTTTTTTGTGTTGTGTAGTTTTTACTATTTGAGACAGTTCCAATTTTGGGGAACACTTACATTGACCAAATTCCTGAGGCGGATGAAAGTTGTTCTAGGATGTGCAGGAGGAAATTAAGACTATCGGTCAGAAAAGTTTTCCTCTAAAGGATATAGGTGATACACTTGGTACAACAACGGTTAGTTATCCTAACAACTGAAATTATTAATTATTTGAATAAATTGGTTTGTAATGTATCTAAAGTATCTCGTTTACACAGGCAATTGCTAGTGTGATCCCTCATATTGATGAAGAAAATCCTCTTCTCAAATTAATCATGGAAGGAGATGAGGAAGACGATACCCATGATGTCGTAGTTGCCAGTTGGATGTGGCGCCTTTGTAGAGGACTACCTGTACTTTTGGAAGAGATGTACACAACAGATGTGGCTTCTCGTTCAGGACAAAACGATGCGAATGACGAAATAGACGCCAATGAACAACCGAGAGAAGATATTATTGAGTTGGTAGATCTTCTAAGCACCATGAAGCAGGATATGAAAACCCAGTTCGATAACATTTCGGCGAAGATTGATGGGCTTGAAAAAAGGATCGACCCGTTGGAAGTATTTGTGAAAGAGCAAGAGAAATCAAAGGTAATACTTCGTAATACTATAGTAATACTTGGTAATACTAGAAGGTGTTAACAATATTTGGTTTCATGTCAGGCGCCTGTAGATGATGAGCAACCGAGTAGCTCGCAAGGAGGAGGAAGAAGGATGAAGAGAAAAAGGTCTACGTGATCTAGAGTTAAATCAATAACCCAAAGCACACTCAACCACGATCTAGTGGTGTCGTCGTAGTACTTCAGGGTCGAATCCACAGAGACCAAACGATACACTATGAAATTATATAGACCGAGTATAGCTAAAGCAAAGAGGAAGTTTGTTTTGCAAGTAACAGAATTAAAACAGAAAATAAATAAGAGTTTGTAAATTTAAGAGAAAGTATTGGGCGCAGGGAATCAATCAAGGGTTATGATCACGAAATTGGGTGATGGATTGGGATAGCTTTAGGAACCGTTCTTGAACTCAAATCTCAAATATAAAACTAACCTACTGTCGCAGCATTAGTTTTCTATGCAAGGAATTGAATGAATCCTAAACCGTCGTTTGAATCTAAACAATCCTAGCAAGCAATAAGTTCAAGTTTGATTTGTTCACAAGGTGCCCCAACTTCAACTGTCGTTGGCTGAGGATCACCTTGCTCACCTATGTTCTTTCAAGTAATTCAACAACACTTTTGATGCCTAGATGAATTAAACCTAAGATCATAAACTAGGTAGCTAATCTAGTTTAAGCAATAAGAACAACAATAGATGAAGAACACAAGAGATCAATCCCAAATCTAACAACCTAAATCAATAAATCATAAAACCCCCTTTTGAAACCCGAAACCCAACAGAGAGACTACTCAGACATCGAACAGAAACAATCACAAATCAAATATGAAGAAAACATGTTTGAATTGCAAAAAGAGATAATAGGGTTCAGAATTCTTCTCCAAAGGGTTAGAAAGGATTGGAGATCTTCTCCCCAGCTTACAAGTGCTCAAAAACGGCGTAGAGTAAAAGTTGTCTTTCTAGGGGTCGAGCCCTGTGGTTAAATAGTAGAATAAATCCCTAAAAAGTCGGTTTAAACCAGAAAAGGAAAGATTGCGTCGGGGACGGGGACTGGTCGATCCCGAAAGGATCAGTCGATCCGGAATGAATTTCTGCTCTTACTTCATCTGCCTTCTAGCTCGATCAGACTTCAACCAATTAAGCTCCAGATGCATATTTCCATCCCCAAAATGCTCAGATTCCTTCCAAAGTCACCTAGGACCTGTAAAGACTCACAAAAGACAAAAAGGACTCTAAAAGCACACTTGGACCTAAGAAAAGACTCAAAACAATCCTAAAAACTATAGTTAAAACCCTATAAAATGCAGACACATCACTACGAAGTAGTAAAACTATGTTATTTTCTTTGATTTGTCATCGTAGTACTAGTAAAACTATGTAAAACTTCGTTATTTTCTTGGATTTAGGATTAGTATTACTAGTAAAACTATGTAATACTATGTTATTTTCTTAAGGATTTGCGATTGGTATTACTAGTAAAACTACGTTATTTTCTTGGATTTGTCGTTCGTATTTTTGGTAAAACTAAACAAAACTAGAGAATTCAAAGAAAAATATAGAACATGATTCAACAAGAGAAGTCACACAAAAGATAAGAAACTAATTGAAAAAGAGAATTCATATAAAAGATAAGAAACAGAAACTGATTCAACAAGTTTTAAACCAACGTAGAAGATCGACTCAGATAATATCAACCGAAACACAATCTATCCAGGAGATCGACTCGAGTGGAAAGCAACGCCACCTCCTCCCTTAGTTTGGCAATCTCGTCACTCTTCTCCTTAAGTTGCATCTGCAAATTATAGATCTGAGTATGATGGGGGTCGAATTCCTTCAATCTCTCCCAATGGTTATCAACATCCTTCCTTAAGCTTTGGGCTTCTTCTTCAATTGCATCAGCCCAAATTTTCCGCCTGTGCAATCCATCATCCTACAAAATATATCAACGAACAGACATCATACTCAGATCTTTCAATTGTATTCGATTTAATTTAATTTACCTTATACTTAACGCAAGTAAACCATCTCTTTTTCTCTGTTTCTATTGGAGAGATCTCTTTGACAATTCGTTCGCCGCATGGGCATATTCGAGGCATGCCCAAATCACCATCGGCTATGGCTTGTCGCAACGCTTCTAACTTCCTCACCCTCTTCTGATCATCATAGTATGGTTCAGTCTCAAATTGTTCCATAGTTTTAGAAAGAGAGAAATTATAGATCTAGAATTCGACTTTCAAGATGAGAGAAGAGAAGACTTTCAGTTTCGAAGAAAATGAATGAATGGATGAGAATGAGGAGAGAGAAGACAACGGATGAGAGTGATTGAGTTGAGAAAAATCTTCGGGGCTGTAGTGAAGAAAGAAAAACCGAAATTCTGGTCACGTGTAAAATATGTGTGCGTTCACACTGCGTGTTCACACACAGTTTTACCGATTAATGCAGTTGCACTAAACTTGCACATAGTTGTACTTTAGAGGTTTCTCAGTTTAATTAGTTATACTAAACCTTAGCATTACTTTTTTTAGTTTTACAGTTGATTAAACTTAACTAACATACAATTACAAGCTTTTTGCAACTTCATAAGTTAAAACTTATAATTCTATAACTTTTTCATGCTTACTTGGTTATTATTTACAAAGTGACATTAAAAGTGTAAGGAAACACTTGTTGAGATTCTTTCATAAATAAATTAAAATTAGTATATTTTGAAAAATTATTCATTTATAGTAGAAACCTATGTAGAACATTTATACAATATGTATTGTCAACACTGGTTTTAGGTAGTACCAATTTTATTATTTTCAGTAGTACCAATTTTACTATTTTTACCAGTTTTATCTTAGTTGTGCTAGTTCTACTCTCTTATATACACATATTTTGAAAGAAGAAAACATTAATAGACTTCAAATTAAGTTTCAAATTAAGTTTCAAGAGGGTGTTATGCCATAAAAAAGTAGAGATTAGTCAAACCAAACACAATTGATACATGAAGAGGTGAATCAAACATGAACATTATCTCCAAATAACAACCATTGGAGTCCTTGTCTCCGGCGCCTTTTATTCTGCATCCTAGGTCGAGTTTTTGGTCGTTTTTCCCCAGCAGATGCATACATTTTTGTTTTCTTTCTTCCCCCTTTTATTTTCCGATTCGGAGGAATGATCTGCATATCTTGGACTTCATCTAGGACATCCCATCGAGACTTATCAGGTACTAAATAAATTGTCCTGCAATATGCAATTGCCCACAGCTCCGTCCAATAATACTTAGAACACAACTCATGTAACTCGATATCCTTACCTCCATATTTTTGGAATGTAATGAAAGACGCCAATGCATGCACACAAGGATACTTTTGTATATCGAAAAACCTGCAACTGCAACTTCTCAATCGCAACTTCACCAAATAAGGCTTTCCGTCACTGTCAATGACATTGTATTCAAGTTCGAAACCATTTAGCTCTGTCACCTTTAGTTTCTTAGAAGTTTCCCATAAATCATGTAAGTAATTCTCCACTAAAGGCACCAATTTATTTGAGAGTGATCCAGACACAGCATCTTTCCGATGTTCATTAAACCATTCTAGAAATTTTTTAAGTATTGCATGAAGCATGGGTATCAAGGAGTACCTACTTGCATCTTTAAATACGCTGTTCATCGATTCAACACAGTTGCTTGTGTCTAGGTTGTATCTATCTCCTGGAAAAACACATCTTGCCCATCTTTCTTTCTGGGTAGATTCTTCAAGATAGTTGGCAGCAGAAAGATATCTTGTCGTAAACGAGCGTAAGCAATGTTGAACTCAGCCACTATGTAAAACCTACTACACTCCATGAATCTCCATGCAACGACGTCTTTGTTGACGTTACGAGCATAACCTTTCACATTTTGGGATAAATGCCATATACAAAAACCATGATGAGCTAGAGGATACACATTAGCTATGG
>NC_025688.1:18617654-18639216 GCF_000633955.1 Camelina sativa
TTCAACGCTAGCTCCAAAAGCTATGAACAAGTACATGAATTTATTATTCTCATTGCACTGCACATATGATCTTGTACCATGATTAACCTTCTCTAACATGTGAAGATAACATCACAACATCTTGTAGCTTTCTTATGGGCTACCTTTCAAATCAGCAACAACTTGAATTTTCCCTCTCAACGCCGTGGAATATGATCTATCAACACCTAATTTTGTCTTGACAAGATCCATGATAATTTTTGGAGGTGGAGTTTCCATTTGCCCTGGATAATCACCATGTAAAAGAGAAGCAACTAATTGTGGAGTGCCTTGTCTCTTACTGTTGCTTGAAATTTGACTAGCCAGAGAGCATGTATGCATCTTGTTGTGCCTTCTAATCGAGAAAATATCTGTATCTCAAATCCTACCACCTCGTAAACCCCACTTACATCCTTCTTTATGACATTTGAGCACATAATGCACCTTGTCCCACTTTACTATTTCAAAACTAAAACATTTAGCGAATGAAGCTATATCCACCACATCTTGCAATGCCTTCTTGTTTGGAAATTCTTGAAGTTTAGTCAGACCCAAACCGTCATCCCATGGTTCAATATTCTTACACGGTTCTACAACAGGGCGTGGCTCAGTATATTCATCACGTGATTCAACTTCACCCTCTTTATTAGAATCACCCTCTACAGCCTTTTCTTTGCCTACGTAGACAACAATGGCGTTAGGTCCGATTTCACCATCCTTCGCATGTTGGTTTTCAAAGTTCATACCAACAGAACTTTGGTCCACTATGGGCACTATGGGCACTTGCTCAGGCTGAGGCTCGGAAGGGATGACATTCACAAACAACATACATCTTCGCTTCTCATAATTAACGGAGTCTAGATAAACATTAACATCCTCATCATCATTAAGCTCACAATGCTCCAATGTTTCTACCAGTAGTGGCTTGTAGCTCAGCTGCAACTGAACGTTACTTTCAACAAACCCAAGCCTCCTCTGTATCATTGCTTTTAACATCAACAATGTTATATTCCTCTTGAACATTATACTATACATGCGACCTTCAAATTTAAAATGTAGGCTGACGTTCTCACATATTGTATCCTACAAAACCAACCAATATAAAAATCATAATTAGTATTACTACTAATTTTACTAGTTTGACTAAATATACCAGTATTACCAGTTTCACCACCTTCTCTCTCTCCTATCAAAATCGAATCGAATGGTAAACGAGTTCTAATCTCCTTAATTCACTGAAATCGAAAGCCAAATCCCTTTCTTATCTAATAGATAGCTCAATTGACCCATAAACCTTTGTAAAAACCCCAATGTGCTAAGCTTTCTTCGATCTAAATCCAATTGAATTTCTATATTTAGAAATCAAAAACAAATTCAACCAAAAGCTACTCTAATGTGAAGTAACGCACCTGCATTTTGAAGAACAACTTGATTCAACTCGAGTTGGTGAAGAACGACAGTAGTAAGAGCTCCGACGACGGAAGAATCGCCGGCGGCTGGGTTGAGAGGTGAGTAACCAGGTCAGGTTTCTCGGGTCGAAAGAGCAGCTGGGTTTGTTTTTTTATTTAAAAAATTTAATCTAAATCAATGAAACAAGAAGGCTAAAATCGTCTCACCACCTCTTATTAAAAAAGGTGAGGGTATGAAGATAGGAGATTTGTCAAAATTTTTTAGGGACTTCTGAGATGTTTACTCTTTTAAGTCAAACAAGTATTTACCCAGCGAATTTACAAAAACCGCACAAGATATTACACTTTTTACTTTTTGATTAATATAACTAATATATATTTATAACGAAAAACAATTTTCTCTCATTCTCACACTATTATTTTGCATTGAATTATACATAATGTTTTTGATTTAGTTTTAATAAGTCTTTTATACAAAAAAAAATATAACTCAAATGTTGTTTAAAAAAATATAATATAATTTATGATATTATTGTTAGTTATACTAATTTGGAACTAAAGTTTGATATTATGAATAGATTTGTAAATCAAAGAGATAATGGGTTTTTTATTGTGTGATACTTTTTTATGATTGAACTAGTAACTGATTCAATAATAAATATGTATTACTAAAATTTAATTTTAAATAAATTTTGGTATTTTAAATTCAGAAATTAAAATATATATATATTAATACAAAACAAATAAAAATATATACTTATACTAGTTATTAATAAAATAATATGAAATCCTATTGCCAATTATTTTTCACCAATCAAATATTATTTTGTATCACTTATTTTATAGTAACCGTACTTGTCCTGCAAATACATTTGTCCCGTACATACCGCACTTAGACCGTACCATACTACTAAATCCGCGATTACCATCCGAAGCCAAAAACTGATATAATAACGATGTTTCGTATGCACATGATCCAATAATATACATCTGTCTCCATGCAACACGTTTGTGTTTAAAAACAGTTCATACTCAAAAAAATAATATTATAAATAACTTGTGAACTATCATGGGTTTGAATTGTGACAACGTTAAGGAACAGACAAATCCGTCAGCTGCTCTATCTTTTGGACCAATAACAAATTACTGCGTACCAATTTTATCTGTATGTAAAAACATCGAGAGTTAGTTTGTAGTGGATTTTTTTTTCTATTTTTTTAGATCTCACCACTACAGACTATATTTAGGTTGTAAATGGTTACAACGGTTGGAGCAGACAAATTCGTCTGCGGATTATACCACTTTTTATTTGACATTCATTAATCATAGTCCACAGGAATACGGTCCAAAGAAAACAAAGACAAAACTGCAACAGATCAATTACATACTGCTTTTACACAAAAATAGAGTTGGACCACAACAGTTTTTGTCGACACTGAAAACAAAGCAAGTATAACCTACGGAAGGATTTGTCCGCGCTTTGACTGTTATAACCATTCACTCTTAGTGCGGTTCATAATTCTATGTGCGGTTCATAATTTTAAATTTTATTTTCTTTTTAACAGGTCTAATTTATTTACTACATGTAATAATAAACTAAAAATACACTGTTTATACTTATTGAACTTTATATTATTTCTAGATTTGATAAAGAAAGAAACGTCTTTGGAAGCTGAAGCCATATATGGATCATGGATGACCCGGAGCCCGGAGGAGGAGTAGAGTTTGTGTGGCATGGCATCACATGTCTTGTTTCCTCTCAATAGATATCGTAAAATTTTGATGTTGGCAGAGTGTGTGGAACTCGGGGTTGTGGGTGGCTGGGCTGCAAATAAAAAAGCACTGCAAAAGTTATTAAACGGGCTGGGCTGGGCCTTTTGTAGTAAAGGCCTGTAACAAAATGAAAAGAAAAAAAAAATCCAAAACCCAGCCCTATAAAAGTGCAAAACCCTAGACAATTGAACATTCAGATATAAAGAGCCGCCTCCATCGTCTCTAGGGTTACTCTTACTCTACGGGAGAGAAGGCGGCGAAAAAAACACAGAGAAAGATGCAGATCTTCGTGAAAACCTTAACCGGAAAGACCATTACTCTCGAGGTCGAGAGCAGTGACACCATCGACAATGTCAAGGCCAAGATCCAAGACAAAGAAGGTATCATTTCATCCTTACTCAAAAAAGCAATCTCGATTCTTCTCTTTTTTATTTACATTTGTGAAATTTTCAGATCTCTTATATATCATTTTTTCACTTGTTTCTCCTTTTAGGTATCCCTCCGGATCAGCAGCGATTGATCTTCGCCGGTAAACAGCTCGAGGATGGCCGTACTTTGGCTGACTACAACATCCAGAAAGGTAAAACAATTCATTTTTCCAAATCCTTTTTTTTTTTGTTGATTCATCATTTCACGAGCTTATCTGAATGAATCGTTTTGATTTGTGAATCAGAATCCACGCTTCATCTTGTGTTGAGGCTCAGAGGAGGTATCATTGAGCCTTCGTTGATGATGTTGGCTCGTAAGTACAACCAAGACAAGATGATTTGCCGCAAGTAAGCTTCACTTCTTCTTCTCCTTACTTAATAATAATACTGATGCAATTAGGTTATTGTTTGCTGCTAGGGTTTTAGTTGTGTTTATGGGAATTAACTTAGCTTCTCAAGCCATTTGACAATGCGTGTAGAGGTTATAAATGTTCCCGATATTGACATTTCCATTCTTCAAACTTTGTCAGCTGGTCAAAATTTTCATCTTTCCAGATGATTTTCTTGAATGGTACATTTATATGCAAATTGTCCTTGATTATCAAAATGTTTGTTGTTGTTTATAGCTTGATATTGTGTTGAACTTTCTGATTCTTTATTGTTGCACAAGCTTGTTTGATCTAGTAGATTAGTCCGTCCAATAGTAAATCACCAATTTCGTTTTTATTTGATTAGTTTGTGGTTCTTTGTGGTCTCGATAGTTGCAAGTCAGAGATGATTCTAATGTTGTTGTTATGTAATCAGGTGTTACGCTCGTCTTCACCCAAGGGCAGTGAACTGCAGGAAGAAGAAGTGTGGTCACAGCAACCAGGTTTGATTTTGTTGCTTGCTTATCTTTTGGTATCGTTGTTTTGTTTACCCTGTGATATGTTTATCTGAACAAATTTTTGTTGTTGATGTCTTTTTGTAGTTGAGGCCTAAGAAGAAGATCAAGTAGAGAGACACGTATCAAGTATCTCATCTCTTGCTTTGCTTGCTTCTTTTTGTTATCTTCTCTTTGATTGGGTTTGTTTTCTTTTTGTTTCGGTGATGTTAAAAGATAATATCAGTATAAGGATTTGGTTTTCTATCTACTCTGAATCGGTTATGAGATATTAATGCTTAATTCCAGATTACTCTCTATCCGTTTTGAACTTTTGAATTTGTAGTTTTACTGTGTTTTCAATTGTTTGTCTCTGTATTATCTACATATGCATTGGCTACTTGGCTTGATTAAGAGAATCTATCTTGTTATATTGTTTAACAATGTAAGTTGAGCATGTCTTGGTGATTTTGATCTTGGAAATTAAAATTTGAAAACCTAGAATGTATTTGTATGATAATCTGAACATTAATCAGGTTTAGCTTTCATCTCGCTCTATTAGATAACTATGATTACATTATGTTCCATAAAGCTTTTTTGTGCAACTGCAAGTAAGAATGCACTTCTAGAAGTGTGATTTAATTGAGATTTCTAGCCTATCTAAGCGGGGATCTATGTACAACAAGTTTCTTGTCTACAGTATCTAACAGAATGAATGAAATTTATTAACGAAAAACAAAAATCTGAGGTGGTTATTTAGCTCATTGGTTCATCTTCATAGGCTTATTCATGTTCCATGCATTGAGGCTCTCTACGGTCACTGGTTGTGATCCGTTGTTAAATACGAACAAATGAGCTTTTTCTCTTACTGCCTTTGTCGGACACACTCGTGATGTTATCACTGTCTTTCCTTTTGCCCCAAAGCTCTCCACCACCGAGTGATCAATCTGCATTTATTTATAGTAATTATTGTCAATCCGTTCATTATGTTACTTCTAATTATATCTACGTTCATATTTAGAAAAAAAAATGAATTAGTTTGTGACATACCAAACTCCTTAGAGAGATCTTTCCATCAGCGAGATCGACATCCACAAATCCAGCAAACGATGGTTTGTACATCCTCTGTTTGGCGTCAGCGCTGGTGTCTGTTTTGAGAGTCGAGCTGTCGATATATATGATTAATATGTTTAGTAAACAAACCAAAAGCATATGCACAATTTAATGTAGTGAGTTAGGAAAACATACGGTTTGGCGTCAGAGCACATGAGGACCTTAGGCTTGTTGGTTGAGGCATCTTTGAAGACTCTGAAGAAAACAGGAGTGTATTCTACTAGGTCAGATGTAGCCAACGTGATCAGACCAAAAGGTCCGACTCCGCCTGTCACATTTGAACCCTTTATGTTACACAACTCTAGTGGTTTGGTTGTGAAGCTTGCGACAAACTTTTCGGCCTTTTCTAGACTTCCAACGTTCAATGTCACATCCACATCGACCTATATTTACGTAAAAATTGTGAATTATAATCGTTAAATCTTAAAAAATGATGTGAAACAGTGAAAATATTATGATTTACCTGAGCAGGAGTGATTCCTTGGACCTCAAAGCGTTGGCCCTTCTCCATATTCTGGTTGTTCATTTGGACATTCTTTCCTCTCAATGACTCAATCTCCTCAATAGGCCAAAACACTAGTTGCTTACCGCTAGAGTCGAGCAAGACTGTTCTTGGGATAAGCTGAACTCCTGCCCAACCCTTCAAGGTATCATCTGCAACGGTGTCGGATTCATTGGCCCAACCCCAAAGAATCCTTCTCTTCTTCTTGTCATCAAAGAATGTCTTCGACGCATAGAAGTTACCATAATCAAATCTCAAACCATCCCAACCGTCAGGAGTGTTACCGTCTGGTATGTAATGATCTATCTTGGTATCATACTTACCAAGAGTGTAGTAGTCGTATCGGGCCAAGTCCAAACTAACTTTCAGCACATGCTTGATGTTTGGACCGTCGTAGCTGAAGTCCAGACCGTTTTTCTTGTCGGTTAAAGATACCGGGAAGAAATCGGGACATTCCCACATACCGGTCATATTGCTTGAGTGGATCGGACGTTTGGTTATGACCCATTTCTTGAAGTCGCGACTTTTGTACATATAAGCGATTCCTCTATGATTATTCCTTGACCCAACAAGCATTCTCCAATACCCATCTTTTTTGTTGAACCAAAGCCGTGGTCGGGTCACGGAAATCGGATGCGTTCTCGCCATGGTCGGGCTTTAGGATTGGGTTATCGTCCGGTTTAATCCATTTCTTGAGGTATGGGTCAGAATGGTCTTGGGGAATGGCATAGTTTTGAATCTGAGTCTGGTTCTTGGTGAGACCGGTGTAGAGGATAACCGGTCCTTTCCCGGTACATGGGTAGCTGAACCGGACCATGTACCGTTGATGTCGAACCATTTGGATGGGTAGATGGCTGGTTCAAGGGCTTCCCAATTGATCAAGTCCTTAGAAACCGAGTGCGCCCACACAATGTTACCCCAAACCGCACCTTTTGGATTGTATTGGTAGAAGAAATGGTAGATTCCCTTGTAGATCATTGGGGCTGTTTCAATTTTTTGAATTTTGTTACATGCAATCATATAATGTTTTGTGCAATGAACTTATACATATAAAAAGATGTAATGGACTTACGTACCATTAGGATCTGTTGGAGCCGAGAATGCCACGAAGAAGGTATATGGCAAAACAGCAAACCGATCGAAAAATAAGTTAGAAACTTAGAATAATGTATTTTGTTGGTTGATAGAAACTTTAGTAATAGAAGCAATTTATCAATTAAAACCAATTTCGTTTATATACCCGCGCTACGCCGCGGGTTGATTTTTGTTGCTTTTTTTTTAAATTATTTTGTTATGTTTTTTTGTTTTTGTTATCTTTGATTAAGATGGAACTATGTACCGTTGATCCAATGGTGGGGAGGTTGAAAGTGATAAGCCGGTCTCTGAAGAGGACTCACTTTCTCCAATGATGTTGATTGAGATTGCAATCTCTTGAAAACTTTGTGAAATGCATCCACGCCATTATTGCTTATACTAATTAATACAATCAATATGACTACGTAAGCGAACTTTGAAACACTCATTGGTGCAAGAAAACTCTATATATGATCACAACAATTTATTTTGATTTTATTTTTGATGTGTCAGTAGTTTTTTTTTCTATATACCTTTACAAAGAGAAAGAACTCTGTGATGAAGAAAATTAGTTTTTTGATTCAATGTTTTTTTATCTAGAGGAAAGACGAGAGAAAATATATTACTTTAAAGATAAGTTGGATCCGTAAAGTCATCTTAATCTCACTCTAAAATAAGAAGTACAGAATCTGGCTTGCAATTAATTTACTTTTGTTGTCTTTCTATCCAATTTTAACAAGTATTTTATTACAAATTGAAATTAAATAGTAGTATTACTGAAGAAAAATAGTGGATAAGTCTATTGGCGCTAAATCTGATCTAAAACTAAGTTAAATTAAACAATATTGTGCATCATGACCATCAGTTTCCCCTAGGCACTTTACAATGTGTCATCCACTAATTCAAGTACACTAAAACCTCTATAGATTAATACTCTATAAATTAATAATCACTATAAATTAATAAATTTTGCTGGTCCCAAGTCGGACCAGTGTAAAAATTAACAATATTCGATAAGATAATAAGATAATAATTTTTTTGAAATCTCAATGTAAAATATGGTCCCAATAATATCATAAATTAATAATCATATAAATTTATATATATATATACTGATATAATAGTGTATGTTTCTCCTAAAACTCATTTCTTTAGAACATTTGTAATGTTGTATTTTCAAACTATAATGATATCTCTAAAATATTTTATAACATGTCATACAAATAATTAAATTTTAAAGTTTTAATTTTTAGATATGCATCATTTACAATTTGATAATTAGACAGATTATTAAAATATGAGAATTAATATTATTATTATTCATAAATTTGAATTTATGTATGTCATGTGTATAAGTCAATTTGTTTATAGTATTTGTAATTTATTGTCAATAATGCTTTATAAATATTACAAGTTCAATTCCTAAACCATAAAATTTATAACATCCGAAAGTTTAATCTTATTTTGCTATAATTGTTCCAATTCATAATTTAAAAAAAATAAACAATTAAAAATATATCTATAAATTAATAACACTATAAATTAATAAAATGTCTTGGTCCCAACATTATTAATTTATAGAGGTTTTACTGTAATTTGAATGAAATTTCTTTTTACAACGAAGTATCTCTCCCAAATTAAAATGAAGTTAAAATGATCATAAAGGACAAATTTTCCATCAACAAACAAAAGAAATGTTAAAAACTTAAAATAGCAACAAAAAGATTGGAAGAATTACGTTATGGCTAGATACTATCAAAATAGATAGTGACCAAATAATAGGTTTCTCCAGAATAATTAATTAATGTGTGATGTGTACATACACATTTGTCACTATAGTTTTTATATAGCAATGGTAACTACTTTCAAACTAAATAAAAATTAATATATTTATCTTAATTAGTACCATAATATCTATATGCATTAATTTGATGTGTTAAAAATTAAAATATCAAAACTTATAAATAATATGCAAATGACCTTCTAGTTGGAGTGAAAAAAAAACATGTTATAATTCACCATTTATATCATATGTAAGTATAATTTACATATCATATTATACATGAACTATATATGGATTTATATATGTGTTGCCTTGTAATTCACCACTTATATCATAGATGCTTTGAAGAAAAACAAATAAAGCGGCAGATTATTAATATGATCATTGTGATTTTGTATAGTATGTCAAATTTGCTATTTCTCTATTAATAATCAAACGACAAATTATTATAATAATTGTGATTTTGTATAATATTTTCATATTTGAATGATCAATTTTAGTACCAGCTAAGAACGTTTTATGCAGCTTCCTATTTTCCACCGAGCCGTTGAAGAGATGAAGAGATGTTGTGACAATGTGCATATTCTTTCTTATAGAATGTTATATTATCACAGTTGTGCATGAGACTTTTTTTTGTTTTATTTTATAAAATTTTTTAAGCATAATTTTTTTAAATTTAATAATTAGTGACTATTTGAATTATACCATATATTTTTTTATTGGTTAGATTTTTATATTATTTCTTAACTTTTGTGCATTTAGCCAAAAAAAAAAACAGAGAAAAAGAATACTTGAAAATAAATAATATACAAAATCCAATTAAATAAGATAGTGACATGGAAATACATACTTATTCCTGCTCTGGTAAGTGTTGCATGTTTGGGATCATATCCTCCCATTGCATGGGAGCTTTGTTTTTTTTTTGAAAGTTTTATGATACTTTAGATAGGTCCTTGAACTGCAAATAGAGTTGTAAATAATTAATTAGTCATTTCGTAAATGGAAAAAATTAATCAATTCAACTAAAAAAAAAAATCAATGATCTAAGATCTTAGGGTGGTTTATATTTGATTACCAATAACTTGAGCTTACCTTGAAACTAATAAGACTAGTAATGTGACCAACACAAGACCAAAATGTATAATCCCGAATTACAAAACCAAATCTAATTGATCAATTAAACCAGGAAAAAATACTAAACCGGAATCAAGTAAAGGTTACGTCACTGTATCTTCCTTCCCATATTAGTTAGCCAACAAAAAAAATCTTAAAATATCAAACAAACAAACAATCTCTCTCTTATCTATTCTTCTTTCTCAAGATAATAATAATGAGTGAGTCGAATCAGCGACCCGAGTCCATGACCCGACCCGTCGGAGGAACTGAGTACAGCTGGTGCAGAGCGATTGACGGCGGCACAGGCATCGCCGTCATAGCTCTCTTACTTTCCCGAACACCAAAACTCCAAAATCTCCAAAACACCCTCGACAAACTCCAGATTTACCATCCTACACTCCGTTCCACTCTCCGTTACGACGCGTCCACCAGCTCCTTCTCCTTCGTCGTCTCCGCCGCCGATTCCCGCGTCGTAATCCATCCCTTCGATTCCGAATCCACCGCTCAGATCATCAGAGACAGCGACGATCCACGCGCTGATCCGCACAGGATCATCCTAGAACACGAGCTTAACAAAAACACATGGATCGATCCACACCGTTGGATCAACTCCGAGTCCGCCGTGTTCGTCGTCAGCCTCTACGATCTGACTGACGACGGAGAGCAGCGTGTACTCACATTTCGGTTGAACACGGGGGCGTGCGATCGGACTGCTGCAGTTACGCTTCTGAGAGAGTTTATGAAAGAGACCGCGGCGGGCAATGGCTGCGACGGTCCCGTGACGGCGGCGGGGTTAGGTAAGGCGATAGAGGAGCTGATCCCGAGTGGGAAAGGGAATAAACCGTTCTGGGCGCGTGGGATGGACGTGCTTGGTTACTCGTTGAACGCGTTTAGGTTCTCGAATTTGAATTTCGTGGACGCGGAGGAACCGAATCGGAGATCGCAAGTGGTGAGGCTCAAACTGGAAAGAGATGAGACTCTCAAACTTGTGGCTGTAAAGTGACTCTCTCTGCTCTCAATTATTATTTTTCCGGATTATCTGCTAATTACTATTTTAATTACGTGTTATTATAACATTAGAGTATTAAATATTCGTTTCCATTAATATTAATTTATATGAATATAAAATAATATCTCAGGGGTTGTGTGACATCAGAATTATTAAATTATATATGGAGGATACATTTGATTTTGTAACACAATCTTAGTTTGTGTAAAGCCTAATTTGTTTCTGTTTACCTGCTTTATATGTAGGGATGCAAGGCAAGAGGGTTAAAGCTATGGGCGGCAATAGCGTCCTCGGGGTTAATAGCTGCGTATTCCTCGAAGAATCTACCACCAGACCAAGGAGAGAAATACGCTGTGGTGACTCTTTCTGACTGTCGTTCCATTCTTGAACCTCCTCTTACTTCAAATGACTTTGGTAAGTTTGACATTGTTTTAGGATTACAATAATAAAGATTGATTGATGCTCTCTCTCTATATATTTTGTTGAGGTATAGATGTAATGGTTGCAACAAGTTGTGGGCTTTGAGAGATTAGAAATTGTAATTTTAAACAGTCCCTGTTTTCTTAGGTTTTGAATTTGCTAGACATTTTGGATGTTGTTGTATTGATCTAATGATACCTATTTCATAACTTTTTGTTTTCAGGTTTCTACCATGCAGGGATTCTCCACACACACGACATAACCGGAGAAGAAACGCTATGGGACCTAGCCAAGAGATGCTACGACTCATTCACATCCGCAAAGAATTCGAACAAGCACTTCACGGATATGTCTGATCTCAATTTCTTAATGTGCAAGGCCATTGAGAATCCTAATGTCACGCCTTCCTCATCTCTTCGAACCGCTTTCATCTCCATATTTGAAGATCCTGTTATCGACGAGTCTCCAGAACCTGAGTTGGCTTCTCTCGGGGTAAGGGATTACATCGGGTGCGCGTCTATCCACGGTGTTGGACCATCTCTTGCGGTTTTTGATGCGCTTAGAGACGGAAAATTGGACTGTGCGTTTGTGTATCCTTCGCCGTTGCATTCGAGAGAGCAGATGGATGGGCTGATTCAACATATGAAAACTATTCTTTTGGAAGGATCTGCTTCTTCCTTTTGATTTGTGTGTTTTTGACAATCAAAACTCTCTCTTTTGTCCCAGAGGCATAGATGATGGTCTCTGTAAAAATAGTTAAAAAAATAAATTTACTTTGTATTCTCCTTACAAGTCTTTGCAAACATATACACGAATACGCTATTTAAAAACATAATTCAAATGATAGTATCTCAAAAAAATGTAATTCGATACGAAACTAAACTTAATTAAGAAGATCAAAACAATGAAAAGTAAAAATTGCACTATTTTGTTTTTTTAGTGGAATCAGCAAATAATGCGGAAAATAATTATAAGAAGAGTGCTAAAAAAAGCGTATGGAATGGCTGAAAGATCCATATCAGCACAACACAAACCCCAAACTATTTTTAGAGGCACAAGACTTTAGAGCCACAAAATCCAAACTTACTTAGCCTCATTTTCTAGCTATCATCATTTTGTTTTGTGTTCAAAACATTTTTTTTCGTAAGAAAACAAAGAAAAAAGAAAGCCTAAAACAAAGTGTGAAAATGGCGACGGATACAACAACATTTCCAGAAGGTGATGCAGCAGCTGAACTAAATCCTGGCCAAAACAAAAATTTCCAAGTAGATCCTGTTTCTTCAGAGATCGCTTCTGAAAAGGTATCCTTATATTAGATATGTGACAAGATTTGTGATTTCCTTATTGATATAGTTATTGGATGAGTTGATTTTGCATGAGTTTCTCAATTTAACTACCAAATATTACAAGCTTTTATCACATTTTGTTAATCTTGTACACAAATGACAAATCTATACGTGAATTCAATGGAAAAAAAGGTACAAAAAATCGTGGAAAAAAGGGAAAACGCAAAGGCAAAGAGAGACGCGACACAAAGGCTAAAAAAGACGATCATAATATCAGCGGTGATCGTTGCAGTCGCAGGAGCAGCTTTTGCTATAACCAAGAAATTGAAAGAGAACAAATGATTTTTTTTATACAACAAAAGTTAATCCTCAAATTTTCCCTCTTTAATATGTAACTTTTCTTCCTCACAAAACTAAGAATTTTCTTTATATTTATAATATTATATATAAATATGTAATTTCAAATTTAAATAATGCAATTGAATATTAACTAACTAAATGATCTAATAACTTCATTTTGAAATGATCATAATCATAAACTATGTTTATATAAAAGAACAACAAAAAAAAATTGTGGATAGCGAAACACAATGAGCCAAGAGAAATTAATCAAGCCCAATGGGTTCAATTCTTATAGGCCTCATATTTATTTGGCGCCATCTGTAGCTTTTCTTTTCCCGCCCAAAATTGTCTCCATTATTATTAACTCTTCTCTTCAGAAAAGCCTCTCAGAGAAACAGAGATTAGGTCTAAAATCATTTTCGAATTTCGACGACACGATTCATCTTCTCGAATTAGGTAAAATCTTTTCAAATCCTCAAGTCTCATTAGATTTTTTTTTTTGGCGCAATCTGTAGCTTTTGTTTTCGATTTGATATGAAACTGAATCGCTTTTTGAATATTTTTTGACTGGACTGGTAGAGATAATGGATACTTCAAGTCCTTCAGCTTTTGTGAACGGAGCTCTGTTGAGGCGTTATATTGGTCAGAAGGTCAGAACTGTGATTCAAGTGATCGGTTCAGACACTGGTTCTGTGGTTGGGAAATCTACTGATGATCTTCAGATCGTTGTTAGGGGACCGTCTCCGACTCCTCCTCTTACTACTTACCTTGAGGTTATTGGAATTGCTGAGAGTGATAACTCCATTCGTGCTGAAACTTGGACCAACTTTGGCAACACTTTTGGTAATACTCACTGATCCCTTCTTATCTGTTTGCTGATAGTTTTGTTCCACTTTGATGTATTAACATTTGCTTGTGGTTTTGCTTTGTAGATCCGCAGAATTACAATGAGCTATGTAAGCTAGCGAATGGGGAGTTCAAGCACTTGTTCATCTAATGTTGTTGTTGATGATCATCCAAGTGATTCCATTAAAACCTTTTGTAGATGCTTATGCCTTAATTATGTCACACCCAAACCTTTTCTGGTTCTGAGATTTGCTTTTTTTACTTAGTCTATGTAACCACTTCTTTATCTATTACAATTAAGCTTCAATTGCCTTTTCTTCTTGGTAGTTAGTATTTTGCTCTGGAATTACATTCGTAATGTTGCTTTGATCTTTCTGTTAATAATCTAATCTTAGTGGGATTGCCTTTTTAGCTGTTTTAGATAAATACTGTGTGAAAGTTCTTGCCAGTCTAACAGAGAATTGAATTAGCTCGAAAAGACCCTTTTTTTAACCTTGGCTGAGAAAAAAAGGTTTCTACTACATAGTTTCGGTGTTGCTAGTTAGGCGATGCCTTGCTGAAACTGACGAGCAATATTTTGGGCTGAGAGGAGAGAGGGAATCAAATACAAGTCTCAGTCCTGTTTCAATGCTTTTGTGATGAGTGACTTTGCAGCCAAAATCCCGATGTAAGCCAACGTTGTGACTGTAAGACCTGCAATAAGGACTGTATTGTCGTATGCTGAGTGTTGGACTGTGTACACACGCACCCTTATAGTGTCCCAGTTGCTTTCGGTCCACACCGGATCTACCATCCCCATAGAATCCGACGAGTTCTGAGGCAGAATCGTCCAAGCTTCATCTTTATACTTCAATCGGGTTGAATAAGCTGGAACATACCTGCCAAAACCAGCACTTACAATGTTAGTGTTTGGATTCCGACAACAAACTGGAATAGGCCACACTATCTCAGGCCAACGGAAGAAGAAAATGCTGATAGGTTCAATTCATAGGTCAACAAAC
The DNA here is from genome assembly GCF_000633955.1 of Camelina sativa. Classification (NCBI taxonomy): domain Eukaryota; kingdom Viridiplantae; phylum Streptophyta; class Magnoliopsida; order Brassicales; family Brassicaceae; genus Camelina; species Camelina sativa. The sequence goes on from NC_025688.1 coordinate 18,632,637, forward strand.
CAAAGATAGACTCTCTCCAATTCTAAAAAAGCTCCATTTCTAAAGCCTATCCTAATTAACAATTCTTATCAAGTGCCTACCAGACTTAAGACTTGCATAAGACAGAATTCGAGCATGCAAACCAAAAATGCAATTTACAAGCAAACAGAGTTTACCTGGTTGTGGAGATAACACATGTTCCCTCCTTGTTACTCTCTGCTTTAATGCACACTTCGTCGGTTTTGCTACAGACTCCTTTTGAACAAACTGAGGTTGTGTTTCCCTTTTGGACAGATGTTTTATCCGCAAGAAAGTTCCATACAAATCTAGATACATCACCGACATAACCAAGGTAAGGTTTGGAGGAAGGTTCTCCAAGGATGACGCCAGCATAGTTGCCTGGGCATTTGTTTGTTGGTGAAATGTAGTCTTTTAGCAAGTTGCAAGATAAGCCCGGTTCACAAGCTAAAAGACAGGTTAGAAGATCTTCAACGAAAGAAGGATTGACATGGATGGATCCCAGAGCTGAATTACTTGCATCTTTGTCTTCACTTGCAAGGATGTAAAGTGTACGGGCCACAACAGAAGCAGCAGCTACTACAGATGAGGAGTTGATAGTTGCTGCAATACAATACCAGAAAGAGATCAGAAAAGAGCAAAATGGGGTTTAGAGCAAAAAGATGAGAAGACAGGCTGTGAGTCTTCTTACACAAGTCATCTAGGTGACTATGGTAGAACTTATTCACAAACTTGGTATCAAAGTCTTCAAGAATAACACCTGAAGTCTGAGGGTTCTGCAACAATGAGTAGGATGTTACACCATTTTCAGTTTAGGGAATCTGGTTCACAATCCCATAACATTAAAGCAAGTATACTTCTCCTTTCATATTCGTGATCAACCAGAGGGGACGTATTTTAAAATAATTACTTTCTCTTTCAAAGTCAGAATACACGTTTGAATTGTCTTTGCATCTATTTACTTGGAATATATATTGTACCTTTCTCATGAAAGCCATCAAGGAGGATGGGGGTATTCCAGGGTTTGCAGTATCAGCTGAAAGAATTTTGATGTTCTTTGATGCAAGTGAATCCTCAGCTATCTTTAAAGCATCCAGTGTCATGTTTGTAACTGAGGAAACCTAAAGCAGAACACCAAAAGTGGATGTTAAGTTGCCTATAGTTTTCACATTATCGAACAAATTATGTTAGAGTTTCAGGGTATCAGGAATTTCTCACCCTAGTTTTATGAGCGAAGAAGGTGTTTATCCCTTCACTTAAACCTTTTCCAACGGATCCTATTTCAAGCACCTGTTAGATAATAGAAGACATAAATTTGAATTTGATCTTTAGATTTAGAGTATTGTGAACCTTCAATTTCAAAAGGAACACTAATAAGCAATAAACTTGCTTTCCGCACTACTAAGGCACAAATACGTTGTAGCAACCATGAAACACATGCAACATTTTTCACAATGGATTTCATGCATACTAGCTGCCTCTACCAACTTTGTGCTACTTTGTCAGATCAAAACAATAAAGATTACCGTTTCAATCGGAGTATTGCCAAGGCCTGCGACAGCATCTGAATGCAGATCTAATTCGTGTAAGAACCTCCTGCTGCCAAGGTAACCCCACGTCTCTCCGGTCAGAACCAAAAACACAAGCTGCATTCATTTACGATATACATGTAGAACTATAAGAGCATGAAATAAAACTAAATAACATGGTACACTGATGATGTGTGCAAGAAACTCAGATTTGGCAAATATATTTATTCATTGGCACCTGCTTTTTGAAATTACTAAAACCATCAACTCGAGAAAGAGCATCAACTGCTCCCAAAAGAGCTACCAGACCCTGAAAGAAATAGAACACATTGAGCAATGAATCGGGAAAAGAAGAATAATTAAACGCATTCTAGTTCAATCCACAAGCACAAAATAGCGATATCTCACAGATATTGGTGAATCTGCACCAAAACTTTTGTCACGGAAAAATGATGCAGAATCCATGGAGGCCACAGTTAGCACAATTGGTTTGCGGTTGTTGGAAGACGAAACACTGATTGGTGGAAGCGAGGACCAAACACTGTCCTTCACAACAAAGTTATTAGAAAACGAAAGGTATCCTTTAAAAGGTTTCTTATGTCTTGAAATCACACAGTTATATAGAAATTTCAATCTCCTAAACTTTTACCTATATCCTCCCAATGGGAGGCAAGTTCCTTCCTGCAAACAAGCCTCCGAATTGTGTGTTCCAGCTTTGGTAGTCTAACAAAAAATAAATGAGAAGCGGATGTCATAATCTAAGTCAAAGTAAAGATCCATAAAGCTGGTTAACATTCCAGTGAGCTACAGTGCTAAAGCGAAATACCTCCATAACCATATTGAATTCAGCAACATCACTGGTATATGTACCATGCTTCATCTTTTTCTTGGAGATGATCTGAACAGATATATTAGGATGTCAAGATATAGTTGATAACCTGAAAACGTGAAGCTATCCACATAAACCATACACATTTAGAATGCTACCAACACAGCAAAATATAAAGCTAGCTTCTTGACAGAACCTCAACTGGTAAGAACAACAACATATGAGGTTCTGTCAAGAAGTGATCATTTGTATTCCTCTTTAAAAATGGTTAATCAATGTTTAAAATTTTTTATGCAAACTAGCTAGGAGTAATCATTTCATATGACTTTGACGAAACAGAATCTAATGCACCATTTTACAGCCATATTTTCATCAAGCAATACTGCTCTTAAGAGTGTGACGAACGGTCATAATGCCTCTCTAAGGCTTTAGTTAATTACCTCATATTTCTAAATGGTAACCCATTTAGTTATTCTGACAACACAAATAGAAACATTTATAATTTGCAAAGAATTCAAATTTGAAGGTTTACCTCCTGCACAGCTGCTATACCACTTTCTGACAATAAGTACACAGGAAAATTATAATTTTTCCACATTATGCTTGATGCCTGCAAATAATCATTTTTAACAATGGTCAATTGCCAGAGTCTAGAGACTTATCGCTTGCAACTACATTTTTCTCTATGAAAAACCAATAAGAGGAACTATCATTTTATGAAGGTAGATAAGTATGCAACTGATCTATAGGCTTCTTTATAAGTGATCGTCTGGACAGATACATGCATTGCTCTTCTAAAATGTATACAAAAAATAAACCATAAGAAAAGGATTTATGGTGTCTGTGTGTTAGCAGGTAGTTAATTATAGTTCGAGAAGAGAACAGTATATAACTCGGAAATGCTTGACAATGGATTTGGTGATAACTGATTGAAACAATTTCCAACCCACTACAAAACTGTTCAGACAGGATTTATGGTACCGTACAGCTGAATTCCATTTGTAGTCAACATTTTCATAGGGTGAAAACTGCGCTTGAGGAAACTTTTTGTCAGGAGAAAAGCCTACAAGAGAGAAGAAAGAAATACTAACGCCATGAAGATAGATAAGTATCAAGTACTTTGTTTAAGGGAAGTAAGAAAACACAATCAATGTATAAGTCAACATCCATTCAAGTTGACAGATCATAAATATGTGGGTCGCCATAGTACCTGTTAATTTCTGTTGGAAATTAGATCCTGATTCAACTAGAACACCACCAATTTTGCTAGCAAAGCTTAAATCACTCGAAACCCTGGAAAAGGCACAAAGAGGAGCGATCCTGTGTCATTTCTATCTGAATAGAGTGTCTTAGTGATGCACAAGTCTAATGAAAAATGCCAGAAGTAAGCCAGACTGCAGGATTCTAGTGTAAACTGCTTCGAGGTATACCCACATTTTGTTTGTCGAATGAAATTAAAGCAAAAAATCCAATGAATCACAGGTTTCTACTGAACAATACCTAATCCATTTCTGATGCACCAACAAACAAGTGACTACATTTATAGCAGATTTTTAAAATGGTGATAAGAGGGCATACTCATTCCAGTCTGTTATTTCACTCTCAGGGAGAAAAAGAAGAAAACAAAAAGTGTTGGCCTTAAATACTAAAGTACCAGTGAAACTCTACAACCTTGTATAGACGTTATTTTTGAGGATGTAAGTGACTTTCCAAAATGGCTGATTTGGCGAACACCACAAGCTAATTCTTTGTTTGACGTTAAGTAAACACCAAAATGAGAACCACAACTTTTTCATGCATATGTAAATGCTGCTTAGCAAGGAAGGGGTAAAGCACTAGTCCACATGTTAAGAGACTATAGATACAATAGAATGACAAAGGAGACATGCCTGGTAAAGAAATCTTCCATTTCATCGACTGTAACCAAGATAGTGTGTGGCTGAACCAAATCTTTAACGTCTTTCAATTTTATGATGGGAGCCACCACCTTATTCAATCCAGGATCTGAGTAATAATAAACATAAAAGTTAAGGGAAACTAATCGAATAATACCAATCAGTTAAGAGGCAGACACAAAATAAGCTTACTTGAACAACCAATCTCTCCAGAAAGATTGAGAAGGCGTACACAAGGATACCCATCAACAACAACATACATTAGCTTCTGAAGGTCGGGAACAGATTCAATAGATGATATCTCACCTACACCACAAACGGGAAAACAGTAAACCACAAAATATTGAAATCAAACAGTGATCAGATAGATAAAAGTGATAATCTAACATCAGTGAATCAAAATTACAAACCAAACATTCCAAGATGAAGTAAATAGTAAAATGTTATATCAAAATCAACAAAAGATGAGACCAATTGGGACGAAACTCACCAGCGAGAGAGACATGAAGAGGAAGGATTGAAACTAGAAGAAGAGCAAAAGCAATAGCAACAAGACGAGTAAGTCCCATTGCCATCATAGCTGGCCCGCCGGAGAGTTGAAATCAGCGGGAAGCTACCTGGAAATCATCGCTGCAGATAAGATCAGAAATGTGACCAAATTTCATAAGAGATAAAACAAACGTTACGGGCCCAGAAACGAGGAAGAAGCATCAGTTCAAAAGAAACAGTACCTAAAAAGGGGGAAATTGGAAGAGAGAGAGAGAAGAGCTTCGATTCGCCGGAGATAAGAAACCTAGTTGAGAATTACGCGGTGGGAGTTAGAAGAGAGTCAAAGACTGAGAATTTTTCCGGTCGATTCGACTTTCAAAATCAAAACTCCCCTTGAAGGAATATAAAAAATTAAAAATTGAGCTACTCCTCTTTTTTGCAGATTTTGATATATTAAATTATAATTTTTTCTTTTCTCATTCAACAACATTTTTTATGGGTAAAAAGCTACATACTTATGTCATATTATGCTTCTAGATTCGTTTTTCTTTAATAAAAAAATGTGTTTAAAACATTTACTTTTTTTTTTTACATAGTTGTTTCTTGTGTCAATAACATTAAATTAATCGATTGGCTCTCTAATAAAACAAACTAAACAAATATTGTTACCAATTACTATATATAACAAAATGTGGGAAAACACGACCGTTATATGTTAGTTTAAATTATTTTAGTAATATTTCGTCGAGTAATCAGAGATAACAACAGAAACAAAAAATGATATTAATTTCTAATTTGTGAAAGAAAAATTTATCAATGAAAATTTAATTTTTCTAAATTGTATAAGATAAAGTAGATTATGTATAAATTACTTATTAAGTAAGAAAACTAAAAAAATATTAACAAAAAAATTGAGAGAAATTATATCTAATTTTCATCCAATTTTGATATATTTTTCTTTTTGCATAAAACTTAACATCAAAAGTCATTTTTTTTGTTTGTTTGTTTGTTTGTTTGTTTGTAGATTGTCTGGTGGTATATATAGGATCGGGTAATTTACCTTTAATTGTATAAGATGGTGGTAGCATCATAAAAGGGTCCCTCCTCCTCCTCCTTTGATAAGTCACTTGGGGGCATCTTTTTAGGTCATACAAAAGTAACAAACACATTTTTTACATATTCTCTCAACCTGAGCTGCTGCGCGAAACACTTCTTCCTCATCCTCCTCCTCTCCGTAATCCTCAAACAAATTAGGGTTTTCTTCCGGCAGCTCTCTCTCTCTCGCTCTATCGCCTTCGAGGTATCTTCTCTCTCTGTCCTGTTTCATCTCATTGCGCCTGTCTTCGTCTCCTTTTCGTGTATCTTTTTCCGTTGGGGATCCAATTTTTTCTTCTTTGGAAATTGGGATTTTGTTTTGGTAGCTCTTCGTATCTTAATTGTAAAACTGAATCTGTTCTCAGTTGTGTTGTTATCTATACCAATGATTGCTAAGTGTAGCTGAAACGCATTTGATAGATATTACTGTGAGATAGTTTAAAGCTTTGTCTGGGTGTTATCGGATTGTTCTTGATTGGTATCATTGTCTGAGTAAATCAAATAGAAATTGTAGTTATAAGCTGAGGGGATTCTCTTTAACAGGTTAGATTGGCAACATAAATAAAAATTCAACTTGCAATTGTGTGTTGGGAGATCTAACATGGAGCTGAAGTTTTCTAAGTGGGTTGTTCAGAGATACTACTTTGTCTTGACCTTCTTGTTGCCATGATTTTTTTTTAAACCTTCTATGCATCTATCTAACCAAGTCCTATTGATATCATGGTTTTTTTTTTTTTTTTTTTTTT
>NC_025688.1:18639562-18668918 GCF_000633955.1 Camelina sativa
TTTTTTTTTTTTTTTTTTTTCCGCTCTCAGGGATCATTCGTTTCTTATTTTTTTTTTTTGTTTCACCTGTTGAGCATTTCGTCGCCTTCTTCTCTCTTTGTCTATTGTTTGTCACCTTTTTTTGGCTGGGATTCTTTTTTTTAGCCGCATTATGGCCGAGCGTCAATTCAAACCTTTTTTTATTCTTCTTTTCTATTCTATCGACCTCTTATTGTTTCTTTTCCAACCTTTCCACGGTTCTATTCTCTCTCTCCCCACTTGCTTCTTGCTTCTGTGTCTCCTCCACAGTTGTAGTGCAAGCCTTCTTTTCTAGATTCTTAACATGTCAAGGACGAGGACTGCTGCTTCAGAGGCTCACGATTCCATGGAATCCGAGGAAAGGGTAGACCTTGATGGTGGTGACAATGATCCTGAGGAGATTCTGGAGGAGGAAGTTGAATACGAAGAAGTTGAAGAGGAGGAGGAAATTGAAGAGATAGAAGAGGAGATTGAAGAAGAGGTGGAAGTGGACGAAGACGAGGATGATGATGCTGCTGCAACTGAGGAGGAAGAAGAAAAGAAAAGGCATGCTGAACTCCTTGCACTTCCTCCGCATGGTTCAGAGGTTTATCTTGGAGGGATTCCTACTGATGCTACTGAAGGGGACTTAAAGGGCTTCTGTAATTCAATAGGGGAAGTTACTGAGGTAATTTGACATTTTTGTTTTTTACCCAAACTATGGTTCTGTTTTCATTTTATCTTTGTGCTAACTGCTGAGGTTGGTGTGATGTCTACAGGTTAGGATAATGAGGGAAAAGGAATCTGGTGATGGAAAGGGGTATGCATTTGTAACATTCAGAAACAAGGACCTAGCAGCTGAGGCAATCGAGAGTCTAAATAATACTGATTTCAGAGTAAATTCTATGACACCCAATTCTTGATTATATTAGACTCATTCCATTAAAACTTATAGATAGCTTATAATTCTCGGTGGTTGGTAGTTTCAGAATTTTTTGTGGCTCTTATTTGTTTGTTTATTTAATGTTATTCAACAGGGTAAAAGGATAAAATGTTCGACTACCCAAGCAAAGCATCGTCTCTTTCTTGGTAATGTTCCTAGAAATTGGATGGAGTTAGACATTAAGAAAGCAGCCAATAGAATTGGTCCAGGCGTCCAAATTGTCGAACTTCCAAAGGTTAGTCTCCTGCAACTTGGATAAGTTTCAGTCTGTAGTGTATATATACTTAAATCTGCAACTTTAATATCATATTCTTGTTTGACTGTAACTTGCGATTGTGAATATTCTGTAGAAATTCAGTTTAATATCAGTTTTCTATTTGATTTTGTAAAATCACAGGAACCACAAAATATGGGCCGGAATCGTGGATTTGCTTTCATCGAGTATTACAACCATGCATGTGCTGAATACTCGAAACAAAAAATGTCAAATCCTAGTTTTAAGCTTGATGATAATGCCCCAACTGTAAGCTGGGCTGAATCAAGGAGTGGAGGAGGGGACTCTTCGGCTTCCCAGGTTTGTTTCATTAGAATCTTTTTTTACAAATAAATAATAGAAGCAGCAACAGTTATCTAACCAACAAAGTGCCACTACCAAGAAATTATCTTCATGGAGACATGTGTTCTGCGTTCAATTGTTTTTCCTTCTAAACCTTGAAAAGTGATCTTACTATTATGCTGTGTCGAATGATTGCAGGTAAAGGCATTGTACATCAAAAACTTGCCCAGAGATATAACACAAGAACGTCTCAAGGCATTATTTGAACATCACGGGAAGATACTGAAAGTGGTGATTCCACCAGCCAAACCGGGAAAGGAAGACAGTAGATATGGATTCGTGCATTACGCAGAGAGGACAAGTGTCATGCGAGCTTTGAAAAACACTGAAAGATATGAGATTGATGGTATGCCTGGTTCATTCAGAATAATTTTTTTCTGTTTACATCTCCTCCTTTGATGTTTCAATTCTAAAATGTATCCCGTTTATATACAGGTCATATGTTGGATTGTACTCTTGCAAAGCCTCAAGCGGATCAAAAGGGGAACACAAATACAGTTCAGAATATGCAGAAATCACAATTGCAACCAAACTATCCTCCTCTTCTTAGTTATGGCATGGCTCCTAGTCCCTTTGGTGCTCTTGGTGGATTTGGAGCTTCTGCCTACTCACAAGTGAGATTTCTACTATTTATCAATCATATAATTATGTCTTGAGAAGAACTTTATGGATATAATTTCTGAGTATAATTTTGTGGGAATGATACAGCCATTAATGCATGCGGGAGGTGCAGCTGGTGGAATGTCGATGATGCCAATCATGTTACCCGATGGAAGAATCGGATACGTCTTGTAAGTTCTTGTCTATATACTCGTATACTGATCTCATGTTTTTGCTATTAGACACATGTACTCATCCGATGTATTGAATGTAATAGGCAACAGCCTGGACTGGCGGCTGTGCCGCAACAACCACCACCAAGGCATTCACCACCTTATAGAGGAGGCAGTGGTTCGAGCAGCAGCAGCAGTAGCAAACGAAGTAGCGACAACGGTAGAGGACGAAGCCGTTACAATCCTTATTAGAAATTTCAAAATTATGTCTCCTTTATTTGGGAAAAAAAAAAAAAACACTCCCAACAAGCCAGCAAAACAAAAAGCCAATTTTAACCGTTGTGTTGTCTTCTTTATGCCATTTGTTTTGACTCTTTAAGATTTTGCGGGGTGGCAATGGGGAATCCGTTTAACTAGTTTTTTTTTTTTTTTGTATATTTATGCGTTTTCAGTTATTGTTTAATTGGTTTATATATGTCCTTTTCCATTCATGTATGGTCGAGGCTTACTAGTTACTTAGTCGATATGCATGAAAATCCCATTAATGGCCCAAACTAGGTCTCGTTTAAATTACCATAATGTCATCATCTTAATTGTATCCGCCGCATTATCCAAAACCCTTCCCGGCCGGCTGTTCAAATTCTGCATCCTCAACAGCCGTCTAGTCTCACTATTGGTGAGTTTTAATTCAATCTCTTCTGTTTTTTTTTTTTTTGTACATTTGCGAATAGAGCGTTTGAAACACGAGTGTAAACACTAGGAAAGCAACGCCATTGCTGTCTCTCTCTCTATCAAGAACAATGAGAAATCGAGGTGTGATGAATGAAGATAGGTTGAATCAGTTGCCTGAAGCTTTGATTCTGCGGATCTTGTGTTTTCTTCCTACAAAAACTGCCATAACCACGAGTGTTTTGTCTAAACAATGGCGTTCTCTTTGGAAGCTGGTGCCGAATCTAAAGTTCGATTCTGACGATCACAAAAGTGAAGACCAAACATTTTCAGAGGGTGTTTCCAGGTCGATCCTTTCACATAAAGCTACCGTTCTAGAGAGTTTGCTTCTGAGATTTAGTTTAGATAAAGTTAGTCCTGTAGATATAGGACTTTGGGTTGGAATCGCGTTTACTCGACATTTGCGTAAATTGGTACTCTATGCTTCATACCCTGCGCATGATGAGACCTTCACATTTCCGCCTAGCTTGTGTACTTGCAACACACTTGAGACTCTGAAACTCTCACTTGGTATTATTGTAGATATACCTTCTCCGGTTCTTATGAAGTCTCTTAGAACTTTGCACCTTGGGTTTGTGAGCTACAAAGACGATGAATCTTTTCGTAACCTGTTAGCTGGTTGCCCTATTCTTGAAAATTTGGTTTTGGATCGAGGTCAGTATTATGGTGATGTTGTGACTTTCGTTATTGAAGTCCCGTCTTTGAAGAGACTTGAGATTTATGATGATAATTGTGACGAAAGGTTTGGAGGATATAGAATTAATGTCCCCTCTTTGGAATACTTGGCATTCCAAGAGTTAAAGGATTTAGAGATTAGTCTGAATGCGCCGGAGCTGGTGGAGGTTTATATTATTGGAGGTTCTTATAAAATCGCTAATAAGTTTCTTGGATCGCTTAAGTCAACCAAACGTCTTTCTTTCGATTTATTACCCTTGGAGGTAAGTTTCAGCGCTGTTTAGTGTTTTTGGTCATCTCATTGTTATTATAAGGTACCAAAATAACTGTTTCATGTACAGATTGTGTATCCAACTAGTAGTATCTTCTATCAACTGGTGAATCTAGAGATGCATACACGTAAAAAAGGGTGGTGGAATGTACTTACGGTCATGCTCGAAATCTCTCCTAAACTACAAGTCCTCAGGCTCCTTGATGTAAGATATTTCATCATTATTTTGGATGGTCTCTCTCTTTGTGGTTATATTTTTAATAGTCTACTTATGATATAGTACATTCCATTCATCTTGTCTTGTTTGTCTCACCAGTATAGGAATAAAGATGATGATATGGTTGGCGGGAAATGGAATGAACCAAAGTATGTTCCTGTTTGTTGTGTTTGTTGTGTTTGTTGTCTCACCTCGAGACATTTGTGTGGGAATAATATGCTTGGGATAGACAAGAAGAGCAAGAAGTGGCTGCATACATTCTACGGTACGCAAAACTGTTGAAGAAGGTAACAATCTCCACTAATCCTATCGATTCAAAAGAGCTAAAGAAGTTGGAAGAGAGACGTAAGATGCTCAAAGAGATGGCTAGTGTGGTCAGGGCTTCCAATTCTTGCCACATTCCTTTCGAATTTAACATATAAGAGTCAACTCTTCATAGAGCCTGTTGGTTAAACATAGGGATTTACATGGGTTTTGGATATCGGGGATGGTTTCTATATATTTTGCCATTGGATATTGAAAATTTTCTGAATTTTATCATAATCTCTATGAGTGATGATGATATTGATAACACCATCTTGGGCTTTTTTTTTGTTTTTTCATTTATTAATAAGTAAACCGGTTGGGTTCGGTTCGATTTTAATTCAGAACCGGTTTTGAATTAAAAAGCCTAGTCTCTTTCAGTTGACGAGCTTTAGTGCTCAGCTTCTACTTGTTGAATTTTGCGTTAAGAGCGATTGAAGTGCGATTTTAGCTTCAGGGAACAGCAAAAACCTGAAGGGTGTTGTTACCGGAAAAATGGAACAAGAACAACGGTAAGTTTCGTTTATTTCGTTTATGTTTTGCATGCTCCAAACCCTAACTCATTAGTCTTTTCTTCTTTGGTTTTGGTGGGTGTAATTGTAAAGTGAGAGAAAGCCAGGTGTTGTTAAAGAGGAGTTGATCAGTGAGTTGCCTGAAGAGTTGCTTCTACATATATTGTCGTCTCTTCCAACAAAAAGAGTGATAGCCACGACTCACGAGTGTTTTGTCTAAACGATGGAGATCTCTTTGGAAGATGGTACCCAAACTTCAGTTTAAGGGAGAGATATTGGTTTAGGATTTAGAAAGAATTTTAATGACTTTAAAAGTTAGGTAAAATATGTTGTTATTCAATCAAGACTTTTAAAAACTCTATAAAAATTTGGTGTTATTGGTTGTGATTTGTAAAAAATTATCTAAAATCTTGATAAATCTAGTGTTATTGGATTAAGAGTTTTATAAAGTCATTAAAAGTTTTATGTTATTCAAGTAAAAGAAAAGAATCTTGGATTATTAATGAATTCAAATTTTATGTTATTGGTTTAGGATTTTATATCATTTCCTTAATAACAAAAAGTCATGAAAACTCTTTCATCAAATAGAAAGATTTTACAAGATTAGAAAAAACAAATCATCAGGATTTTAAAAAACTTTCTAAATAATCTCTTGGAATCCTTCATTTTTAACTTTCAATTTTCTATGATTCTAACAATCAACAAAAACATAAAGTCATTAAAATTCTTTCTAAATCCTAAACCAATACCTCCCCCTAACTCTTAACTTTCATTATATACACATCAATTTTCGGAGAATGTTGGCAGGACTCTGTTTTCACACAAAGCTCCGGTTTTGGAGAGTTTTCATCTCAAAGTTAGTAATAGATATAGCCATAGCCGTGCATGTGATGATATAGATTAGCCTTGCGAGTTCGGGTATACGGGTCGGGTCGGGTCGGTTTTTTCGGTTATTCGGGTATTCGGGTTTTCAAAAAATCCACCAAACATAACCGAACAAAAAATCGGTTCGGTTTGGGTCGGGTCAGATGAGAGTTGGTCTTGGGTTTATCCGGTTTAAATCTTAAAACCGATTGAAATCGGTACAAATCCAATTTAAACCGGTTAAATTACGGTATATTTCGGTATAATTTTTGTTTTTATTAAAAAATCGGGTTTCGGGTCGGGTCGGTTTCGAGTCGGGGACCGAACTAGATTTTCAATCCTTCCGAATAAAACCGAACCCTAAATTTGGTTGAACCGAAACCCGAAAATTTCGGGTCGGGTTGGGTCGGCGGCTTCGGGTCGGGTTAAAGTCGCATGCCGAATATAGATATTGGAGTATGGACGGAAATTGCATTTGAACGTCATGTGCGTGAGTTAGTGCTCGAGATTTGTTCAGAAAGGCCTGTTAGATTTCCAANTAATAGATATAGCCATAGCCGTGCATGTGATGATATAGATTAGCCTTGCGAGTTCGGGTATACGGGTCGGGTCGGGTCGGTTTTTTCGGTTATTCGGGTATTCGGGTTTTCAAAAAATCCACCAAACATAACCGAACAAAAAATCGGTTCGGTTTGGGTCGGGTCAGATGAGAGTTGGTCTTGGGTTTATCCGGTTTAAATCTTAAAACCGATTGAAATCGGTACAAATCCAATTTAAACCGGTTAAATTACGGTATATTTCGGTATAATTTTTGTTTTTATTAAAAAATCGGGTTTCGGGTCGGGTCGGTTTCGAGTCGGGGACCGAACTAGATTTTCAATCCTTCCGAATAAAACCGAACCCTAAATTTGGTTGAACCGAAACCCGAAAATTTCGGGTCGGGTTGGGTCGGCGGCTTCGGGTCGGGTTAAAGTCGCATGCCGAATATAGATATTGGAGTATGGACGGAAATTGCATTTGAACGTCATGTGCGTGAGTTAGTGCTCGAGCTTTGTTCAGAAAGGTCTGTTAGATTTCCAACTAGCATGTTTAGCTTTAGTACTACACTTGAGACCTTGATTCTCAAGTATTCGGTTCTTGTGGATGTTCCTTCTCCAGTTTGTATGAAGTCCCTCAGAACTCTTCACCTTGATTCTGTGGATTTCAAAGACAGCAAATCTATTCGTAACCTTAATATCTGGCTGTCCTAATCTTGAAGATTTGTTCATCTATCAATGTTACCGTAAGGACGGTGTATTGACATTCACTATAGTGGCACCATTCTTGAAGAGGCTAGTGATTACCGATTACTTTGTTGGATCAGAGAAAGGTGGCTATGTGATAAATGCTCCTTTTTTTTTTTCCTCAAAAGTAAATTTTATTGATTTAGCAAATGTTTTTACATAGAGCTCCCAATAACCACATTGGTTTTAAAACAGAGTTAACATAATAAATATTGTCAATACATCCATGCTTTGCTAATGCATTTGCTACACTATTACATTCTCTTTTTGCAAAGTTGAAAGAATATTGTCCTAATCGTGAAGTCCACAAAGCAATATCTTTCAAAAGATTTCGTATAGAAGCATTGGATTGTTGACCATTTACTAAGTTGATTAGTACTTCACAGTCTCCTTCGAAGATTATTGATTGATATCCCCTGATCCAAGCTTATTGTAGGGATATTAATAGGCTCTTTGTCTCTGCTTCTAGATCTGATCCTGCATAAGATAGTTTAGACGTACCCCATACTAGCGGTTCTCCTTGATGGTTCCTGAAAATCCAGCCACATGTTCCTTGTTTTGTCTGATCATTATATCATGCGTCAAAGTTGCATTTAATAAACGGATGAAAAGGTGGTTTCCAAGAGTTTATGTTGGTGCTGGCGTTGTGTAGTGGCTCCTTAGGTTGTATAGTCTTAACCCATTCTTTCGTTTCCGATTTTGCCATTAGAACTGTCTTGCTTGCACGTTCGCGGTAGTTATTGAAAATTACATTGTTCGTTGCCTTCCAAATGCGCCATAAAGGGAATAAGGTAGTAGAGAGTCAAAATTGTTTGTTGTCTGAGATGATAGAGATTTGATTTCAGAGATGACTTCCACCACAGTAGCTGGTAGTTGGTTGATATTTAATAGAGACGTGTTGGACATACACCATGTCATAGCAGCGAAGGGACATGAAAATAAAGCATGGTGGTCTGTTTCATCTGTTTGGTTGCATCTTGGACAAGTCGAAGATATATTCATATGCTTTGTGCGTAAACGTGAGGTTACTAGTAAAGTTTTTGTAACAATGCGCCAGAGGAAATGTTTTATCTTTGGTAAGATCTTCAACTTCCAGATTTTGTTTTGGAGCTCCGCAGATCTATGTGGTCTTAAGGGTATTTCCCGAGGATCAAACGGATAATGTGTGAGAAACCAGTATCTTGTATTAACAGTATAGTCGCCTGATTGTGAATAGTTCTAAATAAGATCTTTGTCTTTAACTTGAGACAAATGTATGTTCTGGATTATAGTATGCTTTGCTTCCGGGATCAATGATATTAGTTTTTCTTTATCCCAAACTCGAATATTACCAGTAGTGGAAATGAGACTTTCGAGAGGTAAAGAAGATTGAGGTATTAGAGTTTGTATCGGTCTAGGAGGATCAGAGGCGATGACGCTGTCTACACCAAGACGTAAATTAGCTCCATCTCCCACAATATAACGAGTGCCTTTTTTTAAGAAGATCTAAACCGATTAAGATTGATGACCAACCATAAGATTGGTTTTTCCGAGTACAAGCATCCAATATTGAGTCATCTCTATAATATCTGTTCTTCATAACTCGAGCAAACAGAGAGTTGGGATATTGGATTAATCTCCATGCTTGCTTTGCCAGAAGGGCATCATTGAATTTTGCTAGATCTTTGAATCCCAAGCCCCCTTCCGTTTTTGAAACTTGTAGTTTTTTCCAAACTATCCATGGAATACCTCTTTCGTTTGACAATTTTTCCCACCAAAAGTTCATTAAGAGTGATAAATGCTCCTTCTTTGAAATACTTGACACTTAAAGGGGTTAGTCATTACGGGTGTGGTTTGATTGAGAATGATTGAGAATGCGCCAGTGTTAGTTGAGGCAAAAATTAGAGAAGTTTCTTATATAGCCAATGAGAATATTGTGGGATCTCTCACTTCAGTCAAACGTCTTTTCTTGGACTTATCACCCTTGGAGGTAACTATGCTTATAGCTAGCAATTGAGTTATTTGCATGCTTTCACAATGTTCTAATAAGACTATATATGATCTTTATGTATAGATTAAGTTTCCTGCTGATAGTATCTTCTATCAGCTAGTACATCCAAAGATGTATACATGTAAAGAGGAGTGGTGGAATCTACTTACGCTCATGCTTAATAGCTCACCTAAACTACAATTCCTTAAGCTCACTAATGTAAGTCATTTCATTACCAGTCCCAGCTAGCTTCTTTTGGTGGCCTCTCTTATGGGTTCCTAACTTTGACGGTCTACTAATGATGATATGCAATTGAATTTCCTTTTTGCCACAGGAAAAACGCAAGTTTAGAAAACATGGTTTGGTCGGCCGGAGATGGAACGAAGCAAAGAATGTTCCTGAATGTTTGTTGTCTCACCTAAAGATGTTTGTGTGGACAAGATACCGTTGGGATTCAAGTTTCTCAACAAGACCTATTGATTCCAAAGAGCACAACAAGTTGGAAGAGAGATGTAAGACGCTCAAGGAGTTAGATGGTGTTGTTAGGGCTTCAATTTCATGCCACCTTGTCTTCGTCGTAGATAGCGTAGAATGATCGATCTATCTACTAATTACTAGACTCTTCTTGTCACATAGAACTACCGTATATTTTACATGAAGCAAAAGATTAGTAATAAACCAAACTTTCTTTTTGAATTTTATCTAATCCCAATGAGTGATGATAGTACCATTTTTTTTTAATTAATAAGTAAACCGATCGGATTCGGTTCGATTGAAAAAGAAAACCGGTTTTGAATTTAAGAAGCCCTAGTTCCCTTCAATTGGCGAACTTCAGTGCTTTGCGTCGAGAGGGTTTGAAAATGCGATATAAAGCTCTGGGAACAGCAAAACACTGACCGAAGATGGAACAAGAACAACGGTAAGTTCTCGTTTGTTTCGTTTATTGTTTAGAGCATTTAAGTTCCGATGTATAGCGCTCTAAATGTTTGATTCTTTGATTTTTTGGTGGTTCTAAAGATTGAGAAAGCGAGGTGTTGTGAATGATGATGAGGATAGGTTGAATCTATTGCCCGAAGCTTTGATTCTGAAAATTCTGTGTTTTCTTCCTACAAAAACTGTCGTAACCACGAGTGTTTTGTCTAAACAATGGCGGTCTCTTTGGAAGTTTGTGCCAAATCTCGAGTTCAATTCTGAGGATTGCGAAAGTGAAGACCTTTCATTTTCAGAGATTGTTTCCAAGTCTTTACTTTCACACAAAGCTCCGGTTCTAGACAGTTTTCGTCTCCTGTTTGGATCAGAAGATGTTAGTTTCGTAGATGTTGGACTTTGGGTTGGCATTGCGTTTGCTCGACATTTGCGTGAATTGGTGCTCGATTTTTATCCTTCAGGGAAAGAGACCTTCACATTTCCTAGTAGCTTGTCTACATGTAACACACTCGAGAGTTTGAAACTCGTGTTTGGTTTTACTGTAGATATACCTTCTCCGGTTCTTATGAAGTCTCTTAGAACCCTGCACCTTGAGTTTGTGAGCTTCAAAGAAGATGTATCTGTCCGTAACCTTTTATCTAGCTGCCCTGGTCTTGAACAACTGATAGTGTATCGAGGTGAAGATTGTGATGTTGAGATTTTCACTATTGAGGTCCCTTCTTTGCAGAGATTAAAGATTCATGATACCAATGATGGAGCTGAGTTTTGGGGATATGTGATAAATGCTCCTTGTTTGAAATACTTACACATTGAAGACTTGAGATGTCCAGGGTTTTCTCTGAATGCGCCTGAGCTTGTGGAAGCAAGTATCGTTGAAGCTATATCTATAACCAATAAGAAGCTTCTTGGATCTCTCACTTCTGTCAAACGTCTTCTATTGCATTTGTCACCCTTGAGGGTAACTTTGCTGATTTATTTATTTTAATCACCATTTGAGTTCATTGTTTTCTATACTCTAAAAATTTGGTCTCATGAATAGATTGCATATCCTACTGGAACTATCTTCTATCAGCTGGTGTCTCTTGAGATGTATACACGTATCGAAGAGTGGTGGAATCTACTCACGCTCGTGCTCGAAAATTCTCCTAAACTACAAGCCCTCAAGATCACTGATGTAAGACAGTTCATTATTAGTCAGCTTGCTATCTTTGGGGTTATATTATATGGTCTAGTGATGCTATACATTGAATTTCTCCCTTGTCTCTTTGGTCTCAGAAATATAATCATGTTCGTAGTGATAGTTTGGTCCGCGGCAAATGGAATGAGCCAAAGTATGTCCCTGAATGTTTGTTGTCACATTTAGAGACATTTGTGTGGAAAAGATTTGGTTGGGGAAGAGAGGAAGAGAAAGAAATAGCTACGTACATTCTAAAGAATGCAAGACGATTGAAGAAGGCACATTTCTCAACAATTCCCATTGATACGAAAGAGCTCAACAAGTTGAGAGAGAGAAGTAAGGTGCTCAGCGAATTGGATGGTGTGGTCAGGGCTTCAAATTCATGTCACCTTGTGTTCAAATTCGATGCATCTGCTTAGGTATCAGACTTTTCTTAGTACATTGAGCCTCCTGATTTAACTGGTAAGTGGGATTTAGATCGGTTTAGGGTCTTGGGTCATGGTGCTAGTCGTTTAGGTGTTCAATGTTCTTTTCAATTATATCTATCCCATCATTATGATGATACAATCTTGGATTTTTATGATTTATGATTTTATAAATAAGATACGGTTTGGTCGGCTGGAAATGGAATGAACCAAAAAGTATGTTCCTGAATGTATGTTGTCTTACCTCAAGACATTACTGTGAATAAAATATGGTTGGGATAGACAAGAAGAGCAAGAAGTGGCTACATACATTCTTACATGTATTAACTCTTCGTAGAGCCTGTTGGTTTTTCTCGTTAGATGGATTTACATCAGGTTTTGGAACTCGGGGATGGTTCTACATTTGGCCATTCAGTATTGAAAATTTTCTTAATTTGTCTTATATGTATGAATGATACCATCTTGGTTTTCGTTTGTGATTTTGGCGGAACTTGGGTAGTTAGGTAGTTAAACGAGGGATTGTATTGTTAGAGAAAATGATACTAAATTAGGAAAGGTTTTAGAGGATATAGTGAACACCAAGACGCATAAACATGTTTCAGGATTAAAAAAAAGTAGGAAAATCAAGACCAAACTGAGACGCAATAGTGGCGAAAGATTACAAGAGACGCAAAACTCGTTGTAACTAATAATATAGTTGGGGTATGCAATTGGATCCATCTGAAAACTTTGGATATCCAGGTTCACTTGGTTAGAGTCCGCCACTGGCCTGCAATTCACAAACGGTCGATGGTTCATATCTACCGGGTAAAAGTATGAGTTAGTCATGCTCCATCTCTCTTCCTGCCATGGTCCATATCTCTAGTGTCCAAAGCTTAAAATGGACTCATGTCTCACTGTGTCATCAAGGTTCACAAGCTGATCTGTGATGGATAGTGTAGGCGGTCTTGAGGGAAGATAACGAAAGGGAACATCAGGAAAATCTTCTGGATGAATATCAAAAGCTAGTATCAAAAGTAAGTAAGGCCCTATTCGTTTGCTCATTCAAATGGTCCATCTAAATGAAAAATCCAGATGTTGTATGTTTTATCTAAAAATGAGCATCTGAATGAGTTTTTAAATTGTAGGCAAAATTTTAAAACTCATTTGGATGATTATAGTTAGACCATTTGGATGAAAATGGTTCAACAACAACTTTTTTTTATTACTATTATGTGCATCCAGTGCCTAGGTTCTTTGGGGATTCGAGCGGAAATAAAATACGGCCTATTTAAATTTAGTTAAATAATTATTTCTAATGAACCTAAATATAACCATAAGAAAATAAATGAGCGACGATACAAAATTAAGGGTCTAAATGTATATAGTGACATGAATATTTCAAGCAAAATACATATGCAAAACAACTTAAACCTACTAAATCAACAAAATATTTTTAATAATGTGGCCTAAAAATCAAACGTATAAAATGTGGCTGTGGGCAAGTGCCTTTTTTTAAAGGGTAAACACGACACTGCATGCACGGTGCATCAATACATCATGCTCATGCATACATGCTGCTTGTAAAACATATTACCATATAAATACGTGCATGTATATCGTTTGGGTGAAGCATGTATGGCAATATGTTTTACAAATCAAAGCACTATATGATGTACTCCCTCTGTTCTATATTATAAGAGTTTTAGATAAAAACATAAAGATTAAAAAACAATAAATGTTTTATTATTTAACAAAATTTAACCAATAGCAAAAAAATACTGCAGAAATTAAATAGTCAAAAACTATTGAAGTAATATTAAAAAGTGCATAAAAACTTGAAAAAATCTTAGAAAATGAAACAAAAATAAATGGCTAAAAAATCTTATAATTTGGAACAGAGGGAGTAATTACTAGTAATATTTTTAGTCAAGAAATTAAATAAAAGTCAACTAAAATACTATAAATTAAATAAAAAACCGCTAGGACTCCGATGATCCCGAAATTGAAATCGAATCCTTCGTTAGATTGTATAAGTATATATTATTCAGATTAGATATTTTTGAATGTGTAAATCGGACCAAAATGGAAAAGATTTACGAAATAGAATATGAACAATAATTGTTTTCCTAACCTATAGGATGCTCCTCCAAAAAAAACCCTAAAACTAATTTTTTTCCCCAAATAATCAAAGAAAATATTTTTATCTTTTTGCACTGGGAAAACTGTTGTCCTCTCTCGAATCGCTGATCTGATAAAAGATCAGCTGAAGCCAGATTCGAGCGGGGGTTGGGTCTCTTGAATAGACTGTGTTTGTGTTTGGAGCGTTATTGATTCGATAGCATCACTGGGAAGGCATAAATCTGAAAGAGGCTTTGCTAATCTATTAAATTGTTGTCTCTTAATTCACTCTATCAACGACAATGAAACGATGGTATGTTTTTCTGTTTCGTTACAAATATGGTTTCTTTAACTGCAAGCTAGCTATATAAACTCTAATTCTTTATCTTTGTCTTCTTTTTGGTTTTGTTAATTGGTGAAAGTTTGAGAAATCGAGTTGTTATGGGTAAAGACAGGATCAATGGGTTGCCTGAAGGGTTGCTTCTAAAAATACTGTCCTTACTTCCAACAAAAACTGTTATAACCACGAGTGTTTTGTCTAAACGATGGAGGTCCCTTTGGAAGTTGGTACCGAAACTCAAGTTTAACTCTAAGAATCCGAGAACTGCAGAGAATGTTGGCAGGTCTTTGCTTTTACATAAAGCTCCAGTTCTAGAGAGTTTGCATCTCACAGTCACAGATTTATGTGATGATATAGATGTTGGACTATGGGCTGGGATTGCATTTGCACGCAATGTGCGTGAGTTCGTACTCCAAGTCTCGATTTCCTTATCCATTTCAATCCAGTTTCCGAGTTGCATGTTTTTCTGTGATACACTTGAGACCTTAAAACTCAAGAATCCTTCGATTCATATAGATCTTCCTTCTCCGGTTTCTATGAAGTCTCTTAGAACTCTTCACCTTGACTCTGTGACGTACAAAGACGATGAATCTGTTTTTAACCTTTTATCCGGCTGCCCAAATCTTGAAGATTTGCTCGTTCATCGAGGTTACCCTAATTGTGTTAAGAACTTTGTTATTGTGGTGCCATCTTTGAAGAGACTATCGATTAATGATTGCACTCGTGTACGGAAGGGGGCTATGTGATAAACGCTCCTTCTTTGAAATACTTGCAAATTGAAAGGTTAAGTGGTTATGAGCGTTGTCTGATTGCAGATGCGCCAGAGCTAGCTGAGGCAAATATTAGTAACATTTCTGCGATAGTCAATAAGAAGATTTTGGGATCTCTCAAGTCAGCCAAGCGTCTTTCCTTGGACTTATCACCTTCGGGGGTAACAACTATTACTATGCTTGTCACATTTAACTTAGTTGTTTATGAAGCTTTAATACTATGATGTTTAATTATGCATAGATTGACTCTCCCGCCGGAGCTATTTTCCATCAGCTGGTGTATTTAGAGATGAGTACACGTAAAGTGCAGTGGTGGAATCTACTTAGGATCATGCTCCAGAGTTCTCCTAAACTACAAGTCCTCAAGCTCATTGATGTAAGTTATTTTCATTATTAGTAGCGGCTAGATATATTTGAATGTCTAATAGTAATATACATTGCATTCCCCTTTGCCGCATGTTTGTCTCATTAGAAAAATCAAGATGTTGGTAAAGTTGGTGTGGCTATCAGAAAATGGAAGAAGCCAAAGCGTGTTCCTATATGTTTATCGTCACACCTTGAGACATTTGTGTGGACAAGATATGATTGGAGAAGTGAAGAAGAGAAAGAGGTTGCTACATACATTCTAAAGAACGCACGATGTTTGAAGAAGGCAACTTTCTCCACAAGACCCATTGAACCCGAAGAGAAGCTTGAAATGCTCAACGAGATGAATGGTGTGGTCAAGGCTTCAAATTCATGCCACCTTGTGTTTGAATAATCTTATATGTATTTTAACTCTTTTAAGTAATGTAACATGAGAAGAATCCATAATGGGTTTTGCGGTGTTTACTGTTTAGATTGAGATACTTGGAAGTACGTTTCAGAATTATTTATATTTCTATTATTAGTTACTAGGACTCAGACCCCTCCCTCCCCCTATTGTGGGAGAAATATTTTAGAAAAAAGTAAATAAAATTTAAAACTTAAAATTATACATGAAATCATTTGAATGTAATAAAATAGGTTGAATACATAAACTGTTTGTAAAAATACAACCATCAAAATGAAAACTTGTAACAAAAAATATTATGAAGAATAAACGCAACTTTTTAAAAAAAATATTGTTTAAAGTGTTATAAATATAAAATTATTTTACGAAGAATTATGGTAAAACTACAATTAAAAAAATTATTATGACAAAGTGATCTTAACTGAAAATATTAAACTAATGGTTGTAATGAGTAAATATAATTTTCTATTAAATAATTATAATTAAAAACAAAATAATATAAATTTTGAATATTAAATTAGTTTTTAACGAAAAATTACGATAAATAGACGCAACGCAAAAATTCTATATTCAGTTTTATTGAATTTCTATATTGCTATAATTATTTCTAAAATTTTAGTTAAAAAATAGAATAACGTTGAATATTATATATTAATATTCAAATTATTTAGATTTAACATAAAACGGAAAATTTGTTTCAACGAACAATGATTTATTAGTTATTGATGAAAAGACAAATAAATAGACTATTTAAATAGACACACCTATTAGAATGAAAAGTTGTGATGAAAAAATATGAATAAAATACAGTGAAAAGACATAACTCTAAAATGAAAAGATATAACTGTTTGAGTTAAAACAAAGGAATAAAAACAAATTTCTTACAAAAAAATACTAAGCAAAGTCACAACTATTGTTCGTATTTATTCAGATTGTTATTCTTATTTTTAAATATTAAACTATTTTTTTAACAAAAACTTACGATAAAAATAGACGCAACTGTAAATTCTAGATTAAATTGTATGAAATTTCTCTATTGCTATAATCATTTCTAAAATTTTAGTTAGATTATAGAATCACGTTGAATATTAGATATTAATATTTAATTATTTAGATTCAACATAAAAAGGAAAATTTGTTTTAACGAACTTGTTAGTTACTGATGAAGAGACAAATATAAAGAGACTTCAAAAGACATGACTATTTAAATAGACACATCTATAAAACCAAAAAGTTGTGATGAAAAGTATAGTGAAAAGACACAACTTTACAATGAACATATACAACCGTTTGAATTTTAAAAAAAAGTTATGTAAAGGTGCTACGAAAAATCGTAAATATTGTGTCTGCACTTAATTTCACCTAATAACCCATATAAACTGTTTTTAAATAAAAGACATCTTTCTTATCATATTGAGAAGTTAAATTCAAAAACTCACTATATAATCCATCTAACTCTTGAAAAAAAAACTCTAAGTATTTTCATGAAATTTTTATATTTAAAATTAACTAAAAGTTGTAAATTAGATTCGTCATTCCAAAAATATTTTGTTAAATCAAGAATTCGAGGAATATTTTTACTTTTAAAAGAATGAATGCCAGAGAATAATTTAGAAAGCTGTAAAACTGTTGATATTGAAATTTTATATTATTTTGTGTCATGGCAAAAAAAATGAAAACTGTTCAAAAAGACAAAAATATCTAGATTTCAAAAGATATGAATATTCGAATAAACACAACTTTACAGTAAACAGTTGCAACTTTACAAAAAAAACTGTTACAATGAACAATCACAGTTTTTTGTAAACACACAATTTAATTTTTCTACAGATTTTTTTAAAAAAATATACAAAAGGTACGGTTGAAAAAACACAACTTTTGGTGGCATTTATTCGGATTGCTATTATATATAGACATTAAATTTTTATATTTAAAATTAACTAAAAGTTGTAAATTAGATTCATCATTCCAAAAATCTTTTGTTAAATCAAGGACTGGAAGAGTTTCTTTACTTTTAAAAGAACGAATGCTATAAAATAATTTAGAAAGCTGTAAAAATTGTTGATATTAGAATTTTATGTTATCTTGTGTCATGGCAAAAAAATGAAAACAGTTCAAACAAATAGATTTCAAAAGATACGAATATTCGAATAAACACAACTCTACAATGAACAGTTGCAACTTTACAAAAAAAACTGTTACAATGAACAATCACAACACTTTGTAAAAGTTACAATTTAAATTTTTTACAGATTTAAAAAAAATATATATCCAAAAAGTACGATTGAAAAAACACAACTTTTGGTGGCATTTATTCGGATTGGGTTTAAATATATTGAAAAGTCAAATTCAAAAACTCACTATGTAATCCATCTAAATCTTGGAAAAACACTCTATGTATTTTCATTAAACTTTTATATTTAAAACTAACTAAAATATGTAAATTAGATTCATCATTCCATAAATCTCTTGTTAAATCAAGAATTAGAGGAATTTCTTGACTTTTAAAAGAACGAATGAATGATAGAAAATAATTTAGAAAAATGTATAAACCGTTGAGATTGAAATTTTAGTTGATTTTGTGTCATGGCAAAAAAAATGAAAACAGTTCAAACAGACAAATATACATATATTTCAAAATATATGAATGTTCCAATCAACACAACTTTACAGTGAACAGTTGTAACTTTTCATAAATAATCATTTTAACGATCCACCACGACTTTTCAGAAATTATCAAAAAGGTACGATTGAAAAAACACAACTGTTGGTCGCATTTATTGGGATTGTTATATACAAAACTTGAGGAAATTGGAAGATAATATTATACGACCAAATATATTTATTGAACAAATTGGAAAAATCACCCAAAAAAAAAAGAGAATATAATGTGAATATTTGTTTTCTTTTTTAGGTTAGAAAGAAACCGTAGGATGGAATTAATCATTTAGCAACCCCTAAAACATATAATAATATCTTTCAAATTGGTATGCATTGGGCAAATTGTTGTCAACCCTCGAATCGCCAATCTGATAACGAATCAGTCACAGAGTATAATCAAAGTGTAAGCCAGATTCGAGTGGTAATTGAGTCTCTTGAACATTGCGTTTGGGTTTGGAGAGTCTTTGACACTGGGAAGGCATAAGTCTGAAAGAGGTTTTGCTAAACTACTAAATTGTCGTCTCTTCTCTATCAACGGCAATGGAAAGCTGGTATATTTCTCTGTTCCGACATAAACCCTTCTATATTGTTTCTTTAACTGCAAGCTAGCTCAAACCCTAATTCTTAATTTTTTTGTCTTCTTTTGGTTTTTGTTTGTGAAAGTTTGAGAATTCGAGTTGCTATGGGTAAAGACAGGATCAGTGAGTTACCTGAGGAGTTGCTTCTACAGAGATTGTCTTTACTTCCACCAAAAACTGTTATAACCACTAGTATTTTGTCTAAACGATGGCTGTCTCTCTGGAAGTTGGTACCGAAACTAGAGTTTGATTCTGACAATTATCAGGAGGATATAGCGAAATTTTTAGAGAATGTTGGCAAGTTTTTGCTTTCACACAAAGCTCCGGTTTTGGAGAGTTTGCGTCTCAGAGTTACTGATAAGACTGAAGAAACTAGATGTGTTATAAATGTTGGAGTATGGGTTGGAATTGCGGTTGTACGCCATGTGCGTAAGTTGGTGCTCGATCTTTTTTTATTTAAAAGTTCAGTCAGATTTCCAACTAGTGTACTTTTCTCTGATACACTTGAGACCTTGCAACTCAAGTATTCGGTTCTTGTTGATGTTCCTTCTCGAATTTATGTGAAGTCTCTCAGAACTTTGCACCTTTATCATGTGAGCTACAAAGACGGTGAATCAATCCATAACCTTATATCTGGCTGTCCTAATCTTGAAGATTTTCTCATACAAGGAGGTACTTGTAAGGTTGTGCTGACTTTGGTTATTGAAGCGCCATCTTTAAAGAGACTATGGATTCACGGTCAAATTGGGGGACGAAAGACTATGATAAACGCTCCTTGTTTGGAATACTTGGAAATGAAAGGGTTTAGTCATGGTGAGTGTTGTCTGATTGAGAATGCTCCGGTGTTAGTCAAGGCAACTATTAGTAACGTTTCTTACATCGTTAATGAGAATATTTTGGGATCTCTTAAATCAGCCAAACGTCTTTCCTTGAACTTATCACCTTTAGAGGTAACAACCAACTATGCTTGCAATTTAACTTTGTGTTTGTTTCTGTAGCTTTCATTTCTATAATATGATCTCTATGCATAATAGATTAAGTGCCCTACCGGAGCAATCTTTCATCAGTTGGTATATCTAGAGATGTATACACGTGAAGCAGAGTGGTGGAATCTGCTTACGATCATGCTCGATAGCTCTCCTAAACTACAAGTCCTCAAACTCATCGATGTAAGATTACGATCTGATGGTTGTCTTTCTCTCTTTTGGGGTTTGAAATATGAAGGTCTGATAGTAATACACATTTTGCCTTGTCTTTTTCTCACCAGCATGATAAGGATGCTAGCAAAGATGATGTGGACACTAGCAGGAGATGGAATGGGCCAAAGTACGTTCCTGAATGTTTTGTCTTCTTGCCTCGAGACATTTGTGTGGAATCGGATAAGATACGGTTGTGAAAGAGAAGAAGAAGAGAAAGAAGTAGCTAAATACATTCTAAAGAACGCAAGGCTCTTAAAGAAGGCAACATTTTCCACTACTATACCCATTGAATCGAAAGAGCTCAACAAGCTTGAAGAAAGACGCAAGATGCTCCTCAACGAGTTGAGCAGAGTGAAAGCTTCAAATTCTTATCAACTTGTATTTGACGGTGAATCAATATAATCATATAAATTTAGTAGTAGTCACTCCACGCACAGATTTAGTTTACATTATCTTTGGATATTTTTTTGTATTTTTAGAAATTGTTAGTTAAAACAATATTAATTAAATAAAATATTATGTAAGATTTAATATATACCCTACATAATAAAATGGAAGTACAAACTTCTTTTTTGTAGACTATATAATTTTTATAAGTTGGTTACAAAATAAGTTATAGAATAAATATAGGTTGGTTATAAAAAACCGTTATAGATTAATTGGTCAATCCGTAGGTTATAAGAATATCCCAAAGAATTCTATTAAAGAGAATATTCCAATGATTTATACAATTTCGTAAATAAAATCTTTAGTATTCCATGTATTGTTACAAAATATATACTGTTAGACATAAAAATATACTTTTAGGCGTAAAAAGAAATAAAAAATTAGCAATTTATCGAACTTAATCGTGAATTCTGAGATCTTATTGTGTAGTTGAAAATAAAATCTTACCTAAGCACGGGTCATATTAAAAAAACTTTCACCAAACATATTCAAAAATTAAAATAAAAAATAAACAACAAACATAACCATTTCTTATACATAAAATTACAAAATTAACAATATAAAACTTACAAAATATGTGTTTTTTTCAAGCCATTATATTTAGCATATGATTTTATTGCATAATGTTTTAACCAAAAAAACTTTTAAAAACAATCATATAAATGATGTTTCATTCTAAAATTATAATATAAATAAAACGAATTTCAGCTCGTGCTCTAGCACGGGTCCTAATCTAGTGAAGGTTAGTAAAATGTGTATCTTTCTATTTGTAAGAGAAATTGTAGTTAAGAGCATATGGAAAATTTATTATTTAATTGGGTAATATATACACTAATCTTTATATCAATTACGTAAATGTAATTTATACTTTCTCCAGTTTTTTTCTTTTGTTTAAAGTTTTCTCACACAAATAAAAAAAAACTATTGAATTTTTTGTTTTACCTTTTATTAATATTTTTTTATATATTTCATTGGTCAAATCTTTAAAACAGCAGAGATAAAATTGGAATATTCACCAAACATTTTCATTAAAAACCTAAAACGATAACTAAATTAAAACAGATGAGTATTTCATTGTTATAGGAGTCACATAAACTATGTGAGAATTATAGATATGCAATCATTACATATTAATATATATTTTTATATATGTAATATTTCTAAATACTATTATTAATCATTCATTACATTACTATAAATGTTATGAAAGTTACAAAAATGAGAGTTAGTACAAAATATAGGATTGATGAGATGGCATAGAAAAGTTAATAAAAAATGTGTCAGGTTTATAAAAATACATTATTGTGAATCAATAACTAAATTGTCTATTTTTAAAAATATATATTCAAGAGTTATATATTCTAAATATAGATCTATGAACGAGCATCTTAGCTAATCAAATCATGAATTTAAATATATATTCACTTCTCTCTTTAAACAGAAATATATACAGTTATCTCTTTATCAAAAAAAATATATATATTCAATTTTCATTTAGTTATTTAGAAATTATATATTAAATTATACTTTCGTTTATTTTAAATAGATTGAAAATGAAATAAAATAATGTAATATCAAGATCATGTGAATTATTTATATTAATATGTGGAAATAAAACAGCCAATTATTACTCGACATTATCCTATACAATCCAAATATTATAATATTATATCCTTAAATTATTTAATCATCAAATTATTTGTTAATTGAATAAATTTGTTACACTAAAAATTAAAAGAAACAAAATGACATTTGTGAAAGAAGAGAGCATCAAATGACAATCTTTTTGAGCTTTTCCAAAAGAAAATTTTACTTTATTATTAGATGATATAATATAGTAAGGTTTCTTTCAACTCTTACTCTAAGAATCTGACGCCCAACATAATTATATATTAAAATTATTTTAAAATCAAATACACATGAAATTATTTATTTTCTTTTATAATTACTAGATGCGGGTTTATTTATATATATATATATATATTGCAATACTTTCTTTGCTTTTTATATTTTCATATTTGAAAGATTAAAAATTATATATTAACAAACAAAACTAAGATTTTTTTTTGTGACGAAACAAAGAATACTAAATTTTCTTTAAAGCTAAATCTTATTATAAAGTGATTTTTATAGGCGAAAACTATTAGCATATTTTTTTAGGAAGTAAAATAATTATACCGTTTGCACATTTGATTAGTAGATAAAAACATTTAAACATCCTACAATTCTTGTCTAAAATTTAGGTATTTAGATATATTTATCTTTAAGCTTCTCAACTAAATACCACGGGACTCTCAAATTCTCTTTTATCAAAAAGATTTTTATGCAGCTTGGTTAACTCTTTAATGATTATAATTAATATAGACAGCTTCCCTTCCTGCTAGCTATTCAAGTTTCTTGAATATAACTCTAGAATTTAATTTAATATCATTTTGCCTTTCTCTCTTTATTTTACTCAACCAACATTATATCATTGATTTAACTATCTTTCATTTGATAGTGAACAAAATTTTATTTCTCTAAGGTCTCACTTTTATGAATTTCTCTACAATGTTAACCAAATTCCCAGTCACTGCTAAAACCCTTCAAATTGTTGAGAAAATTCTAGCGCCTAAACTATATATTCATATCTTCATGGTTTATCATAAGAGGATGAAATAAATCTTTGGTTTTACTCTCGATACATTTTTATTTTTTGGTGATGCATCTACTTACTTAAAGAATACATCAACATGTTCTAACTTCTAAGCCTCTCTAGATATTTTATATAAATATTAAAATTGTTTGTGATATGAAAAATAATAAAATACATGGAAGATGTTTCAAATTCCTCTTAATTTTAAATATGTTTGCTTTTAATTTAGGTGATTTTAATTTGGTTGACATGTGGCACTCTCTCCACTGCTGATGTATCACTCATATGGAGAGAGTTGGGCAACTTTCATAATATAGATTTAAAAATGATTACATAAATCATCGAAAGATGAACAAGGTAAAAATAATTTACATTTCTGGAAAAAATATTCAAGACTTAGTAAAGATGATATTTCTTCTAAAGTTAGGAACTTCCCAAAAACGGATGATCCGAATAACGATACTATTGTTACCGGTGTTTTGTTGTTTGTTGGAGATTGAATTGAGGATAGAATAGAAAGTAAATTTTTTAGTTTTCACAATAGTATGAAAGAGGATGTGCTTGTATGGTAATAGGTTGTTTTTAGAAAACTAAACTTTATAAAATGTTTGAGCCTTTAAGAGAGAGAAGAGACTGAAATCAAATATTAGTGATCATAAATTCGCAAGTGTTTCAAAATAATAAGTTAAAAATGAGAAGTAATATAAACAAAAATGAAAACTGAGGAAAATAGTGGGTAGAGATTTAAGGCAATGCATAAAATGATTGTATTCTTTCAAATCAAACCTAAGTAATTATGTTCATAATTTAGTTTTATATAAACATTTTGTTTTAAATTAAACTAATTTACTTTAATAATATCATTCCACCGTCTTACTTAAATTTGATTCTGCTTGTCTCCGTGGAAATTATATAAGATTCAAACACAAAAATTAAACCCAAGAATTCAAACCTATAAATTTAATTTAATGTTGGTATAAATTCGAGATGAAATCACTACAGCTGATATAAGGTGGTTCTAGATTATTGGGGGCTGTATATGTTTCTGATTTAGGAAGGAAAGAAGAAGATGTTGATAGTTTTTTTATTTTATTTTATGGGCTTTTAGTTAATTAGGTTCTAACTATAGTTAATTAGGTTCAAACAAAAAAAATACAGGTATCAAAAATATAGTAAACCAAGTGTCATCTCCTTAGCAAAAATTGAAAAAAAACTTTCTCATATTATATAAGATTTTACAAGTCTCTCACCTTATAAATTCTACTAATTACTAGTAATATTTTTTAGTTAAGAAAATTAAATAAAAAGTCAACTGAAATATAAATACAATAAAATATAAATATAAAATCAGATAAGTCAGCAAATATATATGGATATATATGGATCTTATTCTCTTGTATCAGCAAATATAAATACCCAAGTTCGTATCTATGAACCTTCTCTTCCCCTGAACCTACCTCTCAAAGCTTGTCTCTTTCTCTAACAAGTCTTTCGCTAAAGTCTCATCATCGATTCAATGCCACAAGTCGTTTCTTCAGTATGCACCGGTGGCTCGGACCGGAAAATCTCATGCGAGTCTCTCGCCGTCGCCGAAGACAACAGCAAGGAAGACTCAACTCATGACCCGAAGATCCGACCCGTTTCAATCTCCTCCGTCGATTTCCCACCGGAATCTTACTCGTTATCAAAAGAAGAACAGCTCGAGTGGCTTAACGACAACGCCTTCTTCGAACGCAAAGAATCACAGAAACGTAACTCATCCACTCCTAATTCGAACCCGAATTCGAACCCTAACTCGAGCTCGCAACGAGTCTCTCTCAAATCAAAGGCGTCGATCATCAGATTACCGAAACCACAGAATACTTGTTTCAATGAAGCGAAGAAGCGGAGGAACTGCAGAATCGCCAGGACTCTGATGATCCCGAAACGGATCGGGTCGAGGTTGAAATCGGATCCTTCGTTATCGGAGCCTTCCTCCCCTAAGGTTTCTTGCATCGGAAGGGTGAGATCTAAACGCGACCGTAGCCGACGGATTCAGAGACAAAAATCCGGTTCATTTAAAGATAAACCGGTTCGGGTTAAGAAACCCGGGTTTTTCGCTAGCTTCAGAGCCATCTTCAGAACCGGTGGCGGTTGCAAAGACGTATCAGCTCACGCGCCGCGTAAAGATGCCGTCGTACCCACTCCGGCGAGGGTTTCAGCTAGGAGATCGACGGATATCAGAGGAAGGCTTCCGCCTGAAGAAGTTTCGCCGACGAGGAACAGTACCGGTTCGAGGAGATCATTAGACTGTGGCGGTGATGAACCGGTGTTGCCTGGTTTAGGTGGGATGACACGGTTTACTTCGGGGAGAAGACCGGATTTGTTGGTTGAGGCGTGACGTGCGGCGTTTCGGTGGGGGACTGGCGGGGCCCAGCTTTGGAAAAACAAAACAAAAGGATTGTGATTGGTTTGGTTGGCCACGTGGGGTCCAGGAGCGTGTGTGTATAGTTTTGCAAAGTCGTTGGCGGTGATGACGTGGCGAGTGGTTTTAACTTTTTAACGGAGTTAGGAACACGGCACATATATTGTGAGAGCTTAAAACGCGGACGCTTTTTCTTGGCTTGCGTTAAAAAAAGATTGCGTTTCAACTACTTTTCACCGTTTTGTTATTATCTTATTGGTACGGTTTTTTCCTTTCTTCTTTAAGACTTTTGATTTTGGATTTAGTTTTTGGTTAATACTTACATATAGGTGTTGTTAATTTATTTTTGTATATGTGCTTTTTTGTTTAGAGTGGAATAATACAATTAAAAGATAGTTTGTGAACAGTCAATATATGCTCTTTAAGGAAGATTTTACTTCTCTTTTACCGCGGGACTATTTTTTAAATTAAGTTTTTTAAAATTTGAAATTATATATATTTGTTTTATTTAGTGTAAGGTTATATAATTGTATTTGATTGTTAATTGTAGGATTTAAATCTGCAGTTTACATAATTAATATTTTATAACTTTACTAAATATATTTAATATTTTCATATTGATAATGTTAGCAAAATAATGAAATAATGAATTACCCATTTAACACAATTCAATGATAATTTAAATATGTATTTGCATACCAACATCTAGATATTGTTTTTGTGAACTCGAAATTGACACAAACTCTTCAAACCATATAACTCATGGTAATTTTTTTATTTATAAGTATATATATTCATTAAAATATTAAGAAAATAGAGTGTAAAATGATAAATATCCTGTATAAATTGATTTAAATCAAAAAAATTGGATACAAACTTTTACTTTTGAATCACTAATTTAATAATACTTAAGATATTGTTAAGGCAAAACTTAAATTTCTATATTCTCTTTCTTACGTTCGTCTCATTTTATTAAGATGAACTGAAAAGCAAACATGAAAAACTGAACAAACACAAATGATAGTTAATCTCTTTTCAAATACTTGAGTCTATTATTGATACATGTGGTTAAGTTATTTAGTAGTAGTAACGAACATGAAAACTTAATATAAGTGAAATAGCTTTTTGTGTCAGGACACATAGAAATCTTCACATTGTATAGTCATGTATTACATTCATCGACGTAACCCCACTTTCTCTTAGGCTCTGCATTATTCCATTGAGCATAACGTAAATCTTTTCGCTCTCTTCTTGAAACACTTCCTATACTCCAACAGAGCTGCACACACATAAGTAGAGATGAATCTGAGAGAAATGACACAACGATAATGAAACAATCACACAAGCACCATTATCAAACCATCATGAGAGCATATCTTATCTACGTATGATCAAGCTCATCAAGGTTGGCTTCTCTCACCAATATGATAATAGTAAATTAGAAATGCATAAAAATTAATGCTCCAACCTGACCGATATGCAGAGAAAATTTTTAAAAAAGGTAGACCGAAAAAAATTATTTTACGGTATGCAGCACAATTTTGTTAGCTTCGTCTTGAGTTTGTCAGAGGATAATGAAAATATATAACTGGACAAGAAAGAAATATTCAATATTAAGTATGAAACATTCGACAACATAGGTTCCACTTTAAATAGAAGCATGGCGAGAAATAGGTTTGTGTCCTAACCTGAAAGCATGAATTTTCGGGGCTACAATGTGTTATATGGTGGAAAAAGTTGTGAGAACCTGCAACAAACCATGGTTAACCTCTTTGAAGAGAATGAAATATCTGCAAGCATCCTGTTTGTTTTGAAGCATCGAGCATGACCTTATAAGAAACCAAGAGGTTAAACAGAATATTTCTACACAGAAAAAACAATAAAAATTAGAATCATTCCAACTGCCGACCTCTCCACAACAAAATAGTTAAAAAGAAATATCCAAGTCAATAACAAACCTTTCTGTGTGAGGGTTAGAAATTAGAAGCAGACATTTGAAACATTCTTAAGCACATCTTTAGCCACTGCACCATCTCATTAGAAGCGTATTACCCAAAAAAAAAAAAAAATGAACATTCAAAAGCTGAAAACTCACGATTAGTCTGTTACTATCTTGCAAATCTCATTTTGAGTCCTCCACTCTAACACTTGAGCAACTATAACACTTGCAGTCATTAGTTTTAACACACGGAAACCAAAAAAGCTAATATCAGAATTAATACATCAAAGGCAATCTTAATTAGGTGAGAAGGGTTTCTCGACATTCCAATTACTCGCTTTAGAATCCAAGAATATTATATAGATGAGAGCCCTTGCTAATATATATATATATATCATATGGATATTATTTTTTCTACAGCAAACTATAATTTGAGAGGTCAAATAGTAGAAAGAAGAACTCACTATTGCAAGTCAGCGTTGTCTCTCGTTTTCGAATCTGCAATCCAGGTAAAAGAAGTTCCTTGTGCAAACTGAGCCAACATATACAGAAGAAACACAAATTGTTAGCAAATCACAAAGCAAATACGAAATGAAATAAACCAAAGTGATTGATGATCTGTTTGGATTGAATATGAAACCAGAAGAAATTGGCAGCTCATCGAAATCATAACTCTTCTTGTTCCTGTTCTTATCTCTCTTTTTTCTTTTTCCCCTCGCCATCACTTGTCTCAAGAACTGGTCGCTTCTTTCCAGCTTCGTTCGTGTCCAAATCCCTAATTTGCTCTTCTGATTTCGAATCGCATATCATGTCTTCACCTTTCTCCCCTAATTCATCGACTAAACCAATTTTCTCTTTGAAGATATATCCAGTTCTCTCCTTAGTCTTTTCTCTAAATACATTTGATGACCTTCTCCTATAATATCTTTTTGCGACAATGATACGCTCTCATGATGAGAGAAGTAAATCTCGAGAAAGGAAGCACAAAGAAGAATAAAATCTCTGCAAATGGTTTCGACAACGGTGACGGCAGAAGACGATAAAATTTTCATTAGGTTTACACGACCCGTAAAAGATCCGCGTTTTTTTTTACCCGATCTGACTTCTTAACCCAGTGGCATTCTCTGTAAATAGATATGAACTTCAGGATTTATTTCATAAATGTCTCTAAAATTGTATATATAGAAGATGTATTGAGGTGAGTGTAGTTAGTAGTTACTTTCGTAATTTTTAATACCGTTGATTTTGTTGTCGCAGTTTAAGTTTTAATTAAGGCAATTGAAATAGTGCTAGAATCTTGAAAACAATTTAAGAGTGATAGAACATTGAAAGTGAATAGTGGGAACCATGAACACTTTAATTTCTTTTGACTTGTTCAGGTCGTGGCGAACTTAATATGATCCGTAGCTAGTGTCATTTGTATATACTATATGAGTAGTTCTTTCATTTTCAAGAAAAGACAGGTCATTATTCTTAGCCATCTTTGGTTTTTTTTATAACATTATTAACGAATGGGAACAATTTGGAAAAGTCAGTCCTTCGAATTTGGCATTTCATTATTGGCCATCCATGATGTGGCCTTCGTAAAAAGGAACATAAGAATTCAGACTTGTATGATTAATATGAATATGTAGATTTTTCAGATTTAAAATTTAGCAAATGTTTTCAGCTATAGTACTTTGATTTTGAACATAGTACGTACATGTTCTGAAAATTTAAACTAGTATTGTGTTTCTAAAGATTATTAATAGATATAGTACGACAAATTAAACATCATGGGGCACTAATCGTTGAAGACTAAATCAGTATTGTGAGTATGAATTAGGTAAG
>NC_025688.1:18674811-18684103 GCF_000633955.1 Camelina sativa
GAACACTTTAATTTCTTTTGACTTGTTCAGGTCGTGGCGAACTTAATATGATCCGTAGCTAGTGTCATTTGTATATACTATATGAGTAGTTCTTTCATTTTCAAGAAAAGACAGGTCATTATTCTTAGCCATCTTTGGTTTTTTTTATAACATTATTAACGAATGGGAACAATTTGGAAAAGTCAGTCCTTCGAATTTGGCATTTCATTATTGGCCATCCATGATGTGGCCTTCGTAAAAAGGAACATAAGAATTCAGACTTGTATGATTAATATGAATATGTAGATTTTTCAGATTTAAAATTTAGCAAATGTTTTCAGCTATAGTACTTTGATTTTGAACATAGTACGTACATGTTCTGAAAATTTAAACTAGTATTGTGTTTCTAAAGATTATTAATAGATATAGTACGACAAATTAAACATCATGGGGCACTAATCGTTGAAGACTAAATCAGTATTGTGAGTATGAATTAGGTAAGAATAATTCTCTTTTGACCTAGCAATAAGGTTTAGGGTGAATACGTAGGGAGATATTTTTCTTTGCTGCAAAAAGAGAGAAAGAGGTCCATAAGTTTTGATAATATATAGTATACTTTTAGTATTTATTTTAGTTACGAGAATTATTGTTTGTTTTGGAGTTGGCAGGAAAGACAATGACAATTAATTTGTCTCACGCTAGTTCTCTTTTTTCTTTCCTTGCCACAATTATTTCTAACTAACACAGAAACAAACAAACCTTATGTTAGATTTTTCTTGTTCCCTCCTTCAATCATCCCAGTTCCAACAATTTATATAGTACTACTTATTTCTTTTTCTAATATAAACTAATAGTTGTAAAATTCTTCCATATATCTTTTCCAGATATTTTTGCGAATAGAGATGCATTAGATGTTGCTGTAGAATCGATAGCCGCAAATATGACCTAGTTAATGCCCAATTTAGCTTGGAGTCAATTAATCATTTATGTGTGGATTAATGCCTTTAGATTTAAAGTCCAAAATTGATCTATCTATGATTCTTTCAAATTCGGTTGATGTTATACAATCAATAATGATAATAGCAAAAACCAACCACTAAGACAAATTTTCCAACTTATCGCTTACGTTCATGTTTAATACTTCGTGCGTCTTGCCTTTGGGTTAGTGGGATATTAATGTAGCCGTTGTTATTCAAACGTGGATCCCAAATTAATTATTCCGACAGTATTATTAGTTTGATTCACGTTGTTTCAACGTAAGCACATATCACAACATTATAAATTTGGAAATCGAAGAAGTAGCAAACAAGAACACAAGTACCACATATGATTACTATTTAAAATATTGCTAATTTTACGAATCTAGTTAGGGTTCTAAACAAACCGATAGATAACGTAAAGCTAATTTTTAATTGGGTTTCTTCTTCTTATTGCCGGTTTCTTTTGCGTCGAGAAGCTCGTGGAACATCTCCACTCTCCGGCCGTTGAGGGGTTGACAAGGTCTCGCATTGTTCTTGAAAGAAGTATCCAATGGAGATTTGAGTAGTTCTACTTGCTCCTTTGACATTGACCTCACCTGCATTTATTAGTTTATTATACACACGGCAATATTCATAAATCACGATATCACATTAGTTTGGACCGTTTCCATACAAAAATGTCAAATAAACATGAAACATTGAAACTAGTAGCTAGCTGGGTGTTACTATCTATCAATCGTATATTGACTTCTCTCTGTTGTTTTATTCAAACGTGAATAACAAGTTTGACATAATGGGGTTTTTAGCTTAAAAGCAGGGGTTGTGGAGCCCAAAAGACACTCACATTGGTTGAATATCGTCAAGAATAATTGATTTTTTTTTTTTTTGGACAACCGTCAAGAATAATTGAATAGTCTATTAAATTTGGGATGACGTTTGAAACTTTAAATATTGGTACGTACACTATGGTCTCAAGATCTTGATATATTAATAAACCTAAATAATAGTGAAGTTCTAATTAAAAAGTAGTAGAGGATTCTCATATGTTTTATTCTCCATAACAACAGAGTAACCAAGATCTTAGAATTCTAACATCATCACAAATTTCTTATTTCCTACTTCCTAAAATCACTAGATCATTCACACCAAAATTCATATATGTAGTAAAATTAAGTGTTTAAAAAACCAGTAACTTTTTTTTCCTACTTAAGTAGTAATATCTTCTACTGAATTATTAAAATTTTAAACAGAATGGTGAAAACTTGTGAAATCGACTCAACCACTGAACTACCAAAACTTTAGCAACACACAAATTATACAAATGTTTTAAAACCTCCCCTAACAGTAAAAAATGTTTACCTTGCCGAGGATGGTCCAAATAACGTTCTCGGAGCAAGGAGGAGTAGTGAGTGAACCAACGTATCTGTAGAACTTTCGAGTCTTACGTTCGATGTGTCTTGTATCTATTTTCCCAACTTCCACTTGAGCTGATTGGTTCCCTTTGCTTATTTCTTCCTTTAGCTTCACCAATCTACCCTTCATCTAATCATATTTTCATATTGAAAAAAACAATAGCTAGTCAAATTAATATAGTCACATTAATGAACTATTGTGTATAGATAGCCCTCAAAAATACCTGAGAGAGGAAAGGCTCTTCAGCGCCGATTTTGAAGAGACTTGCCACCACAGCAAAGCTTCCATCTTTTGCTTGGTGTACCATGTGCAGCTCAGCTGCATATCTAAGTCATTTTTTTCCTTTTGGTTAACTATTATCATCAACACTTTTTTATTTTTCTTAGAGATTGAATTTTTATTTAAATTATATATAGCTCCAAAACCAAATAGTAATAATACCTCAAAAGGAATAGAAATATTAGACAGGATCAACATGGGCTTAACAGGCCAGACTAACCACAAAAGCACTTATCAATGGGCTTTATGACTATATGGAAATACAAGTAGTTTTGGAATTTTTTTCAAATGTTGAGTAACAAATTGGCATATAATCCAAACTCGATTATTTGAGTTTAAAACCTATCTAATTCGGTAGATAATCAAACAAAGAATATCTGGAATTTTTAAAGTATTTTTACCGTAATAAAGAGTTTAATGATTATAGATAAAGAATAAAAAAAGAATTGTGGCTTACTGGACTCCATGAAGATGATGTTCAGAAGGAGTGTGCCAATGCATTTGCACTAAGGTATAGTTCTTATTTTCTATTATCACATCTCCTGCTCCTTCCCCGAAGACCATAGCAACATTACAGACGTGGTCAACTAGCGTTGCGTTTGTGAAGTAGTAATCGCGGTGTAGCGATTCCAATTTGCGATTATAAAATATTTGTCTCCTTTGGATATCAATCGGAGATTGCAATTTACCGACCGCGCATTTGGTGAAGTGAGGGTTTAGGTGTCCCCATTGGTATGGTCCATTTTTGCCTCTATATCCAAAACCTACTCCTTGTGTCTCTGCACATTATTATAATTACCGAACCAATTTATATAGTGTTAAACAAAAATCACATGTGCATGCTCTCATATATGTATATCAATATATGGATAGAGATAGAAAGAAAAAAAGAAAAAAAAACCAAAGAGTATTAGCATTACGAGCATCTGAAGGGCCAATGCAGAGGAGGGCCAAGGCGAAGTAGGAGATCGTAATCATCGTCTTGTTCTTCATCGTGTGTTTAATTCCTGTTTTGTTGGAAGATTCTGCTAGAAAAAAAAAGGAGAAAAAAAGATTTCCATTAAAAAAAAGAATAGATTAATGTTTCCAAAACTGTAAATAAGTAATGAGTTTTTTTTCTAAACCTGGGGAGATTTTAATGTGTTTTATAAGATTACAGATTACTGCATGGCTGACAAGACTGGACTGGCTCTGCTATTTATAGCACTCTCTTCTGATTAGTTTTTTTTTCTCAAAAGAAAAAAATAAAAAGCAATAAAGATGAAAAATAAAAAAGTTGAAAGATTACCTAAAACATATGGGGTCATATGCTATCCAAGCGAATTTCTGTGGTTATATATGCTCTAAAGAAAAAGCATAACTTCGGATTGGTGGATCATTATATATATAGGGATAAATTACTAGTAACTTATAATACATAGTCAACAATAAAATAATTTTATTAATTATGTTCAACTTTTATTAATTTTATTAATTATGTTCAACGTACGTGGGTCAATTTGGTTAAAAGTGTTGACCAAAACAAATGTAGTAAATATGCTATATGTGTTCAAGCCTTGAAGGACGTTCGTCAATATTTTTTTGGAGGAAACAAGATAGCTAATATATGGTAGAGAGCCTAGAGACCACGTTAACTTCCATCAAAGAAGTAATATTAGATGTAGAAGCCATGTCAAATAATTGACTATAAACTTGAGTCATGAATTTTTGTTATATATAATGGTGAATAGACATAATGAAATGCAAGAAAAAAGTGATTAAGATAAACAATACATATTTTTCTTTTTGTTCTATTGAAAGAGATGATATATTTAAATGTTTTATTTCATGAATCTGATGCGAAGATAACCGATGAAAGTTTTTAAATGTTTTTCTTTTCTTTTGTAAAGGCTTAGACTAAATTATTTTCGGCTTCAAATGTTACATACAACATTGTTATCAAAACTTTAGCGAAACAAATAATTGTCTTATCCTTTCGGTGTGTGATACCTTTTCGTATAATCCACAGATGGTGCCTGCCGCAACAAAACCCACCTCCCATTTTTCTTTCTCCCCACTTCGTCTTATCGAGAGATTTTTTCATTATTCCCATCTCATTATTGTTAAGTTTATAACTACATATATAAAAAAATGTTAGCACAAACGAATATAAATGAAAAAGGGAAAATGTAAAAGAAGAAGTGAAACATGTGCTGTGATGATCAGGTAGGGCATAACATAACGGTATCAAAACAAAAATGCCTTCGGAATATTCATTTGTCCATTACTCCGAGCACAAAAACATCGCATTTGCACCAACTCCGATCTTTAAATCTCTTCTCGCAACAAAACAAAACGCATTATTCGGATCTATGGATGGATAGTTCCACTTTGTTTGCCCATAACGATCCCTTTTTTTTCTTCTTCTAAAACTTATTTGAATATGATATGATTGGCTTGCACGATGTTGATCTTCGCTATATCACATATGCATGGCCTTCGAAAGTAGTGGTGCAAATTGTGTGATATTACCATAAAGAGATCGTCAAAATCTCATCTTTAACATTTTGCCCCACAGCTTAGTCTTAGTGGAAGTCTTCAAGTTCTCTCTCGTGCACAAAACTGAACCAATGTGGTTTTGTCTGTTTAATTCCCACTTAATATCATGAACACGATTCTTCTATCGACAGTGACTTCTCTGGTTATTCTTCAAAGAACTCTTATAATCATAAATCTTCTTTCTTTGTTGGGATCCAACATTAGGAAATGAAAATGAAATTGACCCCTCTCCTCCATGATTACATTTTCTAAAAATTAGACCTCAGAATATGGAGAGTCACATTAAAAGTGACGCTTCAAGTAATCAAAGGTGAAGAATAGAACTTTCATGAATGGGAAATTTAGTGGAGCTTGCTTTAATTAAGGACAACGATTTGGTAATGCCAAACGACGACTTACGATAATGTTATCATATTTCACAATGCAAAAAAATTCAATTTAATCAGAACCAAATAGCTTTAAGTGAAAGTATATAATCATCCCAATGATTTTATATTTATTCAAGAGAAAGAAAAAAAGAGAGACTTGGAATGCAAAACAAACATCGAAATTTCCATTTCTTGCTTTTGGTCTGAGAGATAAAAAAAAAAGGAGTTATCTCATTCTTCTACTGGCCTTTGACCCAACACAGAGATGTCTTCGTACCGTTTCTGCAACATGACAAGAACATCATGATATGAATATAAAGCATATAATCAGAGAGAGAAAAATCATGAGGTTCTTAACATGAGTTCCCATGTATCTGCACAATACATTGGTCAAAGAACTGCCTAGCACAAAACATAGCAGGAGAACTAACTAGTAACTACATCGAAATTCAAAAATGTAAGCTAAAACAGGAGTGCCAAGAATGAAGATGATGACTAGGGCCACGATTCTTCCTTTACATTTGCAATTGTGAAGTTTAAAATGTGAAGGTGTAAGCACATATGAAAACTTTGGCGTTTAAATCATGTCCTGCGACTAATAACATAAGAATGATTTAAGCAGAATTGTGACCATTTCTATATCAAAATGGGCAGTACAGAGAATGGAGAAACAAACACCCTCTAAACTACAATTCAAAAGACCACAAGCATTAACAACAGCAAGAACACCAAACACAATGGGAAAAACTGATTGATTTCTATAACCCTATGAGAAAGGCAGTTTCAATCAAAGTTCAGATGCAGAGTATCCAAAGCAACAGACAACAGGATTCAGGCATTGGATTGCATAAACAAGATCCAGCAATCACAACATTAACAACACCCAAAGACATATATATTCATTCAAAAAACAAACATACCCCAACGTTGTTGCGTTCCCACAGCTTATGAACACCGTAATCCACAGCCTGCGATACAATACGAACCCTTGTGAACATCAAAATTACACAAACTGAGACTCAAAACTCCTTTATCTGGTTATGAAAACCACAAAATCCAAAACTCTTGACACTAGTTTCTCTCAGAACTGCACAAAAGGTACAATCTCCATCTCTCTATTGTAGATCGATTAATCTATATCCAATAGCAATTCGTTTCTAATCAAACCATAAACACAAAGCAGATCCGGGAAGATACGAAAGCTGACAGGATACAAAACAATCAAAAAGGCTCTGATCTCTCACCCGTTCGCCGAAAAATGCGCCGGCGATGATGAAAGTGACGTAGACGGAGTTACGGCGCATGATAAGCTTGTAGAAGCTTTCGAAAGCGCCTTTCTGATTTCTCCGAGCAGCGTACTCCATGGTTGGACTCGTTTGTTTTTTCAGGCACCTGAGATCTCTCTCTCTCTCTCTTACGTATTTTTTTAGGGTTAGGAAGAAAGCGATCTACAACAACAATGGCGAGAGCGTGAAGACGATGAGATTTTCGCAACGAATCAGAAAATGATTCTCTTTTTGACTCATTCGTATCTGGAAAAAAAAAATTTTATGGGCCTCACAATTGTTTGGCCCAATAGCCCATTTACTATAACTCAGCTTAGTCTGATTAAATGTTGTTGGGTATCTGGATTGATGAAGACTTGCACAATTTGGGTCTTACTCATTTGTGATTTCTTAGGTTTAAAGAAAATTTTCTTACTGTAGGTTAAAAAACTAGCAATGGATTTTGAAATATTTAGATCCGACTAATCTACACAATTTAAGTAGTTTGGAATAAATATTTGAATATCTCATTCATTAGTATATTTGGCATATATGAGTATACTATAATGTCGCATATATTAGTATTAGTTTCTTCATTCATATGGTAATATTTTGAGAACTTTTTGGTTTATGGTTGAGTACTTTGTTGGGGAATGATGCAATAAGCGATTGTCACATTAAGAAAGCAGCACATTCTCACTACGCAATACGCACATGTTGTGATAACTGATAACTAAATAAGTTCGTTCCATGATACCTAAATAACTAAATAACTTAACAACTTTTCTTCTTACGAAGGATGTTATTGTACTTGAATCTCTTTAACCCACTTGTGTCACAAACTCACATGTGTCTAGCTTATGACGCAAAGATAGGCTAATATAAAGATAAGTTTATTAGAATATATACCACATCGGTTGGGATTAGTTTATTTGGATAGTATATATGTGATGTGGCAACTCTTCTTCTTTGAGTTAGATTTTGAGAGAGTGAGCTAAGTGCACTATTAATATAGTATCAGAGCTCATAGTTTGTCCAACAAGTAAATTCTCATAAAAATAGTTTTCCATCTATATAACTCATATAAGTGACATGTCTTGTTGTATTTATGAGATGTTGGGCTTCAACAGTTTCTCGTTGGACCGTTTCCCACCCACATCTCGAGAGATTATATTAGAATATCCCACATCAGTTGGGATTAATTTCCTTGGATAGTATATATGTGATATGGCAACCCTTCACGTTTGAGCTAGCTTTTGGGAGTGAGTTAGGCCCATTACTACCCAACCCTCCTCCACTGGGTTAGCTTTTGGGTCTAGGTTAGACCCATTACTAATAAAATTTAATTTTCTTTTAATGAAAGTTAGTTTTGAATTGGACTTATCAGAAGTTAAGCACATGATTGGGTATATGTTTCGGCACATGCATATAGAAAA
This sequence comes from Camelina sativa, assembly GCF_000633955.1. NCBI lineage: Eukaryota > Viridiplantae > Streptophyta > Magnoliopsida > Brassicales > Brassicaceae > Camelina > Camelina sativa. The sequence goes on from NC_025688.1 coordinate 18,683,070, forward strand.
CATTTGGAAATAAAACGGGCAAATGTCACATTCAGAAATTGAACTTTTAGATAAAATGCTGATCCAAATTAAGTTCTGATCAAGGTTGGAACAGAGACCTTAGTCACCAAGCAAAAAAAAAAAGAGTATAATCCAACAATAGAGAACCAGTCTCTTCTAAAATTTAGGACAAAACATATCAAAATTAATTACTGAAATTTGAAAAGAAGAGATACATGTATGAATATATGCGTATACATAGAGAAACATATATACAAAATAATTTTTCTTATACCAAAATTTTATTTATAGTGTTATAGTTATTTACAGAATTCTAAAAAATATTGCTATATCCTTTTTTTTCTAAACTTTAACTTGGAACAAAAAAAACTTATAGCTTTTGCCTTTTATGAAACCGACCTGATATCTACTCCCTGGATCAGTGGATAGTCAGCTATAGTTGTATTGTAATGTGACTATTTAAAAGATCGAATCACGGATATACAGTATGATCAAAATGTCAGAGTATGCACAAATAAACACACTCAACGCAATTTGCAATGTCCTCTAATATTATCATTATGAGTAAAATGTATAGATCAATGATATACCACTCAAAAGCAATTTGCAATGTTCTCTAAAATTATAATTATGAGTAAAAAGTCTAGATCAACAATATATCAATAGTGTCTTATTATTGAAGTACAAGAACCTCATTTAGGTATATACTTTAATATATATATATATGTATATATATATATAAGATTCAGCGTAAGATCAAGCAACGACTGTCTAATCGTTGTAACCCACGAGAAGCTGTAGCAGCTCGCCTAGCTTCCTCTACAAGAGCAGCACGTGCAGACGAGATTCCAGCAGGGACTAGACACGTGTCGAACGTTGAACAGTCGATCCAATCCTTAAGAAGCTCTTCTTGTCCCCATATCTCCGGTATCCAAACCCTACCGGCGATCTCTTTCCGGTGTTTCTTTAACCTCTCTCTCCCACTGTCCACTCTCTCTTCTTCTTGATTCTGTTTCGGTTTCTTCTCTTCAGGC
>NC_025688.1:18687687-18725166 GCF_000633955.1 Camelina sativa
GATCAAGCAACGACTGTCTAATCGTTGTAACCCACGAGAAGCTGTAGCAGCTCGCCTAGCTTCCTCTACAAGAGCAGCACGTGCAGACGAGATTCCAGCAGGGACTAGACACGTGTCGAACGTTGAACAGTCGATCCAATCCTTAAGAAGCTCTTCTTGTCCCCATATCTCCGGTATCCAAACCCTACCGGCGATCTCTTTCCGGTGTTTCTTTAACCTCTCTCTCCCACTGTCCACTCTCTCTTCTTCTTGATTCTGTTTCGGTTTCTTCTCTTCAGGCGAAGCTAGATCTTTCTTGTCGGAAACAGAAGAAGCTGCTTCGTCGGGGGAACTTGGCGGATCTTGTTTGGTTTGGTCGGGAAGATCAGGCTGAGTAGATGGACTGATCGGGTGGGCCATTGGAGAAGACGTCGTATCGTCGATGTTCGTCATGGTTATACACAAATAGTAAAGCACAGATTCAGATTCTTGGAGGAAAACAAAAAGATGAAGAGAGATATGTGTGTTTTTGTTTGTGTGTTGATAATATGCATTTTTTGTTGGGTTTTGTAGTGAGAAAATCGGGTGGGAGGTTGTGTTACACGTCGACGTAAGTTGTATTGTTTGGTGAATTTTCTCTTTTTCGCTTTTGTTTTATTTGTATGGTAAGTGACAACTTTACGAGTCTTTTTTTGTAGATTGGATTGCTTTGGCCCTTAATTTTTGGAGCCTCAATAAAATAAATAAATCATCAAAATATAGAAATTAAACTATTGATTACACATTCCTCTTACGTGTTTATTTTTGTGCAAGTGGTTAAGGCTTCACATATTTGGATAAAATAGTGTTTCATGAGATTTCTCACAAAAATATTAGTCTAACAGATTTTGAAGAATCTTTGGTTAACATTCAAAATGAAAATATGTAAACAGATTCAGGTTTTCAACTCTTAATCTGTTGAAATTTTTTTGGGGCTAGTATTTCGTGAATATTCATTAGTTATGTGAATATAAGAAAGCATTCAAAGCGGTTAAATTTTTTTTGGGAGGATCATGAGGCTGATGTTGATTTAGGATTTATTCCGATGAAATATGTTTAGGTGGGGATACATCGAAATTAACTGATCCTGATAATGAAATCTGCAAAATATATATTCTAAAAAAAAAATTAGAAGAATTTGGTTTCCGAACGTTTAATCGATAACAAAATGGCGAGAAAAAACAAAATCGGCTACAAAAATTAAATATTATATTTTTTTCAAATATTTACATAATGATTGACATATAGAGGTTACGATTTAAAAGAACTTTCTCACGTGTCATTATACGGAATTCATTTCTCTTCGATACATATTTTCATGGCCTCTCATTGAATATGTTCATGTAAATTATGTGTTGATCAATTTTTGAGATTTTGCTTACTCTTTTTACACTTTGATCCAACAAGAAACTAAATAGTAAATACAAGAAATTTAATGTATCTTTCTACAGTGAGCATATACGTACCATCAAATGAGATATATGTGTGTCCATATATATACATGACTGTCTGATGTAGATGTAGAATTTATTGAGATGGACTATATATTATGTGTCGTGACTCGTTTGGAAGACCGAAGAAGGATATATTTAGTGCAGACGTTAACATTTAACCATACTTTTGAAGTTTGATTTCATATGGTCCTCTCATTTCGATATTTTCTGAAATGCAAGTACATAGACGACGTAAACTTTCGTGATGCGCAAAATCAAATGTATAGAAGAGAAAGTCTTCTGAGCTGTTATGAAAAGGGACTTTAGAGATGATATCTTGTGCAAATTCTCTTTGTTCAATCGAATGTGGAAAGTCTCTTATCCCTGAATTTGTCGAAATTAAATCATATTTTTTATATATGATTTGGGTCTAATTTGTAAGACATATTAGATCGTGGGGTTCCAACTCAAAACCAATTGGCAATGAGTAGAGAGGCCCATATCTTATATATACCACTTAAAATCCTACTCAACTTTCAATGTGGGATATTGTATCCCTAATAAGACATACATCAACGACAAACAGTGAAACGTTCAGCCTACAATTTATATATATATCGGAAGTTCGGAACCTCCAAAAGTCTTGCATCAAATTACCTAGCTAGGTTCATAAAATTTAATAGTAGCCAAGTCTTTTATTTGTTTATTCAGAAGATGTTACATAGCTGATGTCCCAAACCGCGTTTTCACAGCAAACAAGAAGTCGTCAAAGTTTAAATATTATTTTCTTTTGTTTTATTCACTATATACGTTTGATTTTGTCTGCTTCAATTTTTATATATGTACACCACTGGTCGACTCGGGAGATGGAAGAACAACGAAAATGAAGAAAACAACAACACAAGCTTTTCTTCTTCTATGCTTGCTTCATATATTTCTATGTCTATCATTTCAGGCTCGTGTCCACGAAGGTCAGTCTCATCTTATTCCACAATAAATTTTAGGAACGTTTTCAAGGGATGCATTTGACGGGACGATTAAATCACAAAAATAGAATAGTCTAGAGTTTACAAACTGATTAGTTTGTCCTGTCTATTACAACCGTGTAAACTCTCAAGTAACTGTTTTTTTCTTCTTAATCTCTAATTATGCGGTTAAATAAACTCATTTGTGTTAAAAGGTAGACATGAGATATGCGTAAGACCCTCCCCACCATGTGGAGATTCTCCTAAGGGAGGAAGTGAAGATCCGGGACATACGTATAAAAAGCCTTGCAAACCCATTCCAAGACCACCCCCTCCTGGAGATTGCTAGTAGCCTAGCAACGTTGAACTTCCACGGCCTCCCCTTGAATAAGTTAATGTAATTATGTGAATAATTTGTGATATTTTTTACTCTTTACACTTTGATCCAGCAATAACTAACGATGTAGAATTTATTGAGATGGAATATATTGTGTGTCGTGACTCGTTAGGAAGGTCGAAGAAGGGTATATTTAGTGCAGACGTTAAAATGTAACCACACTTTGAACTCTGATCTTATATGGTCCTCTCGCTTCGATATTTTCTGAACTAAGTACGTAGACGTATACTCGAGTGATGCGCAAATCAAAATGACTAGTAGTTTTTTATTTTAAGTAATACCATCGTATTTATAACTATACACATAAATACTCAGTTGAAAGAAACTAATTACCTTTGTTTGTAACCAGTGCCGGCTTAACACATGTGTTAAGGGTGCTTGAGCACAGAATTCAAGGGTCCTATGTTTAGGTATTTTCTTTCTGCATCGTATCAACGAATCTAATCAATGTTTGAGCCGGACCTTTTTGTAACAATTTATAAGTTTCTCGAAAATTTGCATCACAAGTAGACTAATTCATTTTAGTTAAGTCATATGTTTGTTTATTGAGAAGATGTTACATATCGTTGATGTAGAAAACCGCGTTTTCACAGCAAACAAAAGAAGTCGTCAAAGTTTGACTTCTTATTTATCTATTCACCCAACGTTTGATTTTGTCATGCTTCAATTTTTATATATACATGTACACTACTTGTAGACATGGGAGCTAGGGAGAAGAACAATATATGATCATGAAGAAAACAACAACACAAACTTTTCTTCTTCTGTGTTTGCTCTGTCTATCCTTTCAGGTTCGTGTCCACCTAGGTTAGTCTCTTCTTCTTCTTCTTGTTTGTAAGGTTTTAATTGGTTAAACGGGACGATTAATTGATTTGTCCCGAAAATAAAACGGTGTCGTTGATACAAACTGATTAGTTCGTGCCTATTATTACAACCATTTGAATACCCTAATTAAATGTTTTTTTTTAATCTCTAATTAGAATTTTAAATGTGTGTTAAAAGCAGCTGCACCTGCGATATGCGTAAATCCCTCCCCACCATGTGGAGGTTCTCCTAGAAGTGAAGCTACGAATGATGAAAAGCCTTGTAAAACCATTCGAAGACCACCTCCTCCTCGAGATTGCTAACAACATTGAACTTTCAGAAGAAGCCCACCACAGATATAATAACATCAATGTTTTTGTTTATTAACCATGTCTTCCAAGACTAATTTGTTTGCAAGCTGTGCAAACGATATCACTTAACTTATGCCTTATCATCATTTTTTTTCCAAAATTTATGTATATTGGTCCCAAAGTAAAAGAGAGATAATACTTAATAACTATATATGTTATCACATATATCGCTACTTGTAAAATTCATGCACCTATATGATAGATTTAAAACAAATAAAAACCATATAAGCCCTCATCATCAATACAATAAAAACACAATACTTGTTTTCCTCTACACATCAGCTTCTGTATTGAAGCAAGTACACATCAGCTTCTGTATTGAAGTAGGTGTTGACACCTCAACAAAAATGAACAACCTAGATCAGCTTTTCTCTTCCTTATGGGTAGACAAAGGAAATCATAACACTGTGTTTAATCAATTGCTAAATGAAGATGAAGATCGAACAAGGAGAAGAGAAGGAGAATTGATCATCCGTAAAAAAAACAAACGAAAGCCAAAGTGGAGCAAGGTCAGTTGTTGGATTGTTGGTTGGTTGTTCACAAAGTTCTGATTTCAGTGTTCTTCCTCTTCCATTTCTCTGTCTATTCTAATTTCGACTAATGAAACAAGAGATCCTGGCCTCTCTCTCTCTCCCTCTCTGCAAAACCCAAAAGGCTGAAAAAATTCAGCCAACGGTGTCGGCGGTTTCATCACCAACATATGTCTTGGCGGTAGAGAGCTGCTTAACGGAGTTGCGTAAGAGGAGGTCGAGATGTTTCCATTGCTCGTTGGAGTTCCATAGATCTCGCCGATGTTACCCCATTTCACGATGAGCTCTCTGATGATGAAATTGTCTCCACCTAATCCTCATCCGCCAGAAAAGTTAGAATAAGAGACGAGTGAGCTCAGAGCCGTGTCGATGATGCTCTGTTTCATTGACTTTTCCCAGAACAAACAATCTCGCCATAGATTGCGCCTGAGCTGAGACTCGAGTCTATTGGCTGGGTTGTCGAAACCAAGTTAAGCATTGTCGATAAAAATACAGTGACGTCATCATCGGCAGGGGTGAAGCTCCTACATTCATAAACAGCAATCTTAGACGAGTTTTGTTTCCTGAAATTGGTCGTATAAAGTACAAAGGACTTGGGTTTGGTATATAACTTGAATGACTAATTTCGATTGTACTTTTTATTCCATGACCTTACTTCATCATGATAGTGCTTATATTGTTACAAGTAGTGTTAATTCATTCACAACATTGTTAAACTGTTCTCCTATCATCTTCTTTGCAGTTTAGAAGCCGTGGACGGTCACAAGATAAGTATATGATTCCTTTTTTTTGTAAGTTCTTTTAACATTGTCTTTTCTACATGTCTCTCTCTTTTGGCAAATTCAGTTTTTTTTCTATCAAAATTAGTGATCTTTTAATGATCATCCAGATTGAAGTTACTTCTCTGTTTGCTCTTTAAACGTGGACTTGAAAAAATTTCTTCTTTGTTTTCCCCCCCAGGTCTGTCCTGTATGCACTAAGAGGGTGGGATTGAATATCGTTGGGCATATTACGACGCAACATGCCAATTTTTTTAAGATATCCTTTCAACTTTCAATATCTGATGGTTAAATCTGTTTATGATCTTGGTTCTCTATAGTACATATAATAATCATTTGGTAGAACTTAAAGAGTGGATTTTTTTTTATTCCTTGATGAGAGGTTTTTACGTTCAGCGAAAGAGAAGGTTGCGAAGAGGAGGATATAGCTCTACTTATCTCGCCTTGAAAAAGGAATTCCGGGAAGCAAACTTACAGTCTCTTCTTGGTGCTTCTACAAGTTTCACTTCTTCAACCAATATCGATTCTGATCCGCTGCTGTCATCTTTTATTTTTAATTCTCCTTCACTCAATGAGTCTGCAAACAAAACTGCTACACCTGCTGTGACTGAAGAAAACTCAGCTACAAATGTCTCATTTAGAGAATCTCTCAAAAGGTATATATTGACATATACTCTTAACCAATAATCAAAACGTATATGTAGACGCTAAAGTTAAAAACTTTTGCTGGCTATCTATCACACTCAGTTCAAACAACTCTACACAATCTATGACTCTGCAGATCATTTTCTCCCTCATTTAGAGATTAAAGGCTTCAAATATCTTAATCCTGTATTCTAATAACCTACAATCAGTGAGATTTAGCCACAAGTGGTAAGAAAAGACAACGTACCTGGCCATAATTGAGAATAGCAGAACAAGGGCTGATTGAAATATCCCCATAAGGAAGGATCTTTCCTTGTGAAAAGCTCTCACCTTATCTGCATTTGGCTACATACATGTAACCTGTTGGAGTCAGAGCAAATCCAAGCTCTTCCCATTTCACATTCGCATACTTCTCATCCGCTTCATTGTTTTCATCTCAGTGCCTGCCACCAAAAAAGCATTGAGTAAAATAAAATTTAAAATAAACAAACACCATATATACACCCAGATCAGGATGATTCTAATAACCAAAATCATTTCGTTTATCCATTTTCTCTCATTTATCAGAAGAAAAAAAATTGAGACTTTGTATTATTACCTTGTAGTACGAAGAGGTGATGAAGAAGGAGCCATAGCTGGCGGAGAGAAATAGAGAAGTGAAGTGAAAGGCAGAGAGACGTGGAGCGGTCACGTTGTCTTAAGAGCCTTCTTTTATAGTGACAACAAACAAACCCTTTTGATTCCTTTCCATCTTAATTATTTTTTTAGTAAATATTTAGAGCTCATTAGATGAACAACTATACTTAGAGCTCCTTCACCCTTACATTTACTCAGAATTCTTTCTTCACATCCTCAATCTAGATATCCGAGTAAGCCCTTTATCTCGATGCCTAATGTTTTTCCCTGAGATCTGTTTGATAACTTTGGATTATGTGATTTCTATATCATTAATATATATATATATGTGACAAAAATTATTACTGATATTTTAAAATGTTATCTTCTAAAATTGAATAGAGAAACAAAATTTCAATTTAATTTAAAGATAAAAATAAAATTTGAAAAATGTGTAATGATATCTTCTTATAATTAAAAAAGGAGTACGTTTTTTTAAATGACTGAAATCATCCTATTATTTACGGCAATTGCCACTGAATACATAATAAAGGAGACTGAATCGTGAAATTGAGCAGGATAAATTTGTCCGAAATTTTCAAAAAAAATAAATCTGATCCATTAAACGTAGGATCCGCATGTTTTTTCAACAAACCCGGTTCCATCTCTTTTGGGCCTCACACGAATAAGGCCATATTAGCGTTCCTATTTTATTTAAAATTGTCCATCAGCCCATACTTAAGACTATCGACAATCAATCTCAATAATATTCCAAAGGATAAACTATGGAAACTATAAACACAATATTTACTGTATCAATCCCGCCCTCAAATCTCTCTGCATTATATCCATTTGTCTGACTATCAATCAACATTGATTTCAAGTTCAATCACAATCATAATGTAATCCTAAACAGAACCAATAATCTCGCAATCAGCAACCACTCAATCAATAACCGATCTTATACGATACCCTAAACTACTAAAACCACTATAAATAATCCAACATCGAACACATTCATCTTCACTCATGGAAGACCTACTCAACAAAGTTTGGTGAAACATTCGATATGGTGCTCTCAGATGTCAGTAAGTTCACGTTCTTATGTATCTCATCAAATGCAAGAAGATTTTTTTAAAAATAATGCAAGTAAAATTTACCTTATCTTCTCTTTACTCAGGGAACGAAGATTCATGCTTCGGTAAAAAAAGATTTGATCAATCGTTTTGAAAACAAGGTCGTTGCTGGGCAATAGAGAACTGTCGAGAACTTCGGTTTGAGTATAGCCAGTGGTCAATTCAAACCGACTACCCATCGTTTCAAGATGTCTTTCATCACTCAAACTATTGTTAGTAGGATGGAATCTTTGTCTGATGATCAGTTTCTAACCCTTTCCCCTTTTGTTTCTGTCCTGTCTGGAAACCTAAATGAGAACAACTTGATTGGTAAGTTATTATATTTGAAGCACTTACTTATATACATACAATCTTGAAAGTAATATGCTAACATGGGAATGCTGTTTTGATTGAGTTAAAACTTGATTTTTTGATGTTTTGATGTTTTCTTTCAGATGCAAACAAAGGACAAGGCTTTCATAATCTAATTTAGAAAAGAATCGCAAAAAAGAGAGTCATGTCATGTAACTAACCGTGTAAGACGTCATCATCGTTCGTAGTTAGTTGACTGTAATTGTTGATGTTTTTAGCCCATCTTTCTACACAATCGTTGTAAACCTGAAACGAACATATATTAGTATATGAGGACGTCTACAGAATTTTATAATTTATGTTAAAGGAAATACAAATTGAACTTAGCTTGCTTTGGTTTTGGGTGATTGTACTTTTAAAACATAAGGAAATACCTGGAATTGAATGAAGATGTTAGTTAATCTTATAACAAAAGTTAGAAAATCACAGACCCTAAAATCAGAATTTAAGGTCCATATATTACCCTCGTGGATTAAGAATTTTAAAAACTTAAAACTAACAGAACTTACGAATTGAAATCTTCGAAGTAGATCAAATAATTCAATTAGTTTAAAAACCTATTTCAGAGAGTAGTGGCCTGAAGAACTTACCGAACAACAATATCCGCTATTGAAATCAACGAACTCATTTAGTGGGATCTCAAAACATCTGATTATTGTATTTCCGAAGTAGATCCCGCAGCAATCGAATAGAGAAATCGAGAAGGTGAGAAGGAGTTAAGGGTTCCAATCTTCATATGAGGTTGAACAGAAGATTTGCGGTGATTAAAAAGAAAAACACCTATGCTTGGGTCTTCAACGATAGAGAAATCGAGAAGGTGAGAAGGAGCTGACGGTTTCCAATATTGATCAAAGATTGAACAGAAGATTAAAAAAAATAAGGAAGAAGGTTAAAAAACCAGATAGATCCCCGATGAAGTTCAACAAAAGAAGTAATTTTTATTATTATTTCAGTTGGGCTTTTTCTTTTATTGTCCAAATGTCTATATTCTTTTCACACATGCACAAAATAATTGATCCATACCATTAGATTATTACAAATCTTTTACAAATGATTTGGACAATATTTAAAAATATAAGTCCAAATAAAATACAGATACAAACCTACAAATATTATCTTAATTAATAATTATAAATACCAATGTTCAAGAAAGCGCTAGGCGTTCACTAGGCAGTGACTCAACGCCTAGCGCCTAATCGGAATCTAGGCGGTTTTAGGCGGTTTAGGCGTTTACACTATAAATTAATATATATATAATATTATATACATAATTATACAAAATTTGTATAAGAATAATAAAAATATTAAATCAAAAGCAGAACAATAAATAAAAATATTATTTCAATTCATTTTAAATAGTATATTAAACATCTATAATTATGTTTATAGAAATAAAACTTATAAACTTTAAATTTGTGCAATTAAAATTTTAAAAATACACTAAAATGATGATACTACAATTTTAGGCGGTCAAAGCGGTCGTCTAGGCGGTGCTATAGCGCCTAGCGCCTAGACGGGGCGGAGGCGGACGCCTAGAACGCTTTTTCGAACACTGATAAATACCAAACAATTTATGTATCACCAAAAAAATACTAAACAAAATATACAAGTTAGTTAGTAGATTTTAGTTATATTAAAATAAGAACTTTTTAAGTTATACTATTACTATAACTAAAATTATTTGTATTTTTTAAATTGTTATTAAAGAATTGTCAAATCAATTCTACTTTTTAATAGACATAAAAAATCATAAATTTTAAATTTTAAAACATTTGACCCGCGAACCTAGTTTATAATGAAAAATAATAACTTTTTTAAAAAAAATTTCCCATTTACTTTTCAATAATTTTAAAATACATTATTAGTGATAAAAATTATTTTTAATTAAAAAAATAACTATTATAGTTATGTCATTATTTTAAATATATATATATATATATATATGTTGGTCTATACCGCTGATGGAATCATTTTTCCATTAATTTTTGTGTGTCCGTTAAAACATAAGCCATTTTCAAGATTTTAAGTGATAAAATCATTTAGTAGTTTATTATTGGAGATGAAAATTTGAAGGTCTAAAGTCGAAAGGCCACTTTTTTTTTAAGGAGATTTTCTAAAAATGGATAAGCAAATTTAGGAATCAAAACGCTTTCTCTTCTCAATCTTCTCACTTTTTCCTGGCTGACGTTGTAAAGCAAAGACATTTTGGTCGAAGAAATTAGAATTAAGTGATTAATGTATGATATATAATTTTACACTACTCCTGTAGACTTTTTTTTTAAAAGAGAAACATGTTTAATGGAACATGACTTTTGAGTTCAAATTATATATGATTAACTTTTTAAAAATGAAATTCTTTTAATTTAAATTAGAATTCAAACACAATTATATTTTTCAATAATTCAATATATCCAAACCAAGTACATAGTATACGTTAAATGACATATATAGAAAATAATACATCAATAAAAAAAACAAATACAGCAGATCAAAACCGCACAATCAATCATTCACAAAACAATTCACAAATAAGATGCTATAGATATAATGAATTTCTAATCCAACACAAACATACAAAACAACACATAATAAAAAGAAAAAAAAAACATACACACAATAACTAAAATTACACAAAAAAAAAATTTTAAAGTACACAAAATCCTCCCCGCGGCGTAGCGCGGGTACTATCCTAGTAACATATAATTTGTCTTTGTAGATGTCATATTTATTGAGATGGGATTGAAAACGCAAGAGCTATTGATATGTATGGAAACTGAGACACAAACTAAGACAAGGGTTCTTCAAAATAAAACTTCTTTATTAGATAATCTGTTTAGTAAACTTACAAGTTTCACTCAATCAATTATCTAATCTCTCATGTTCATGGATCTATACACAATCCAATAACCTCTCAAGACAAACCCCTTAGTCCCCTTAAGCGTTATGCTTTATTACAAGAAACCACATAACCTTAATGTCTAAGAATTTTCTTGCTCTTTTTTGTCCTACCCTCTACAAAGGCTTAGTTAGCCCCTATTTATACACAATAGGTCGTGGCCATTCAAGCCTAAATTCCTATTCTAATCCTAATAGGAATTGCCAAATCTCTTTGTAAATTTCTTTTCTCTTATGGAATAGGAAAGTCTTCTTCATATTTCATTTTCTACTAAAAAGTAAACTCTTCATGCTTCTAGACTCTTCTCAAAGCTCCTAGTCTTCATAACCTTCATGGTTTGAATATTAACCGCCTAGTTGATTTTCCTATTTTAGCTCCACGTTATCTTCTTCGTTGAACTACTTCTTGTAGTACTCTGAACTAGTGCAGCGACTGCAGCAATATCTTCATCTTCATCTTTGCCTTTCATAAATGTCATTTTCTTTTTCTTTTCATCTTGTTGTAAAACTCAGTTAAGAATACATCAACAATCTCTCCCTTTCTTATTGAGTTTTACAATCCAAGCTTCACACAACATAAGCTTCAACTACTACTTTGATGATCTCCAAACTCTCCCTTAATCTCCGAGTAAATATCTCTGCAGCATCTAAAACTCGATCTTCATAACACCAAAAATCTCCCCCTTGATGATTGAGTTTTAGAACCAAAACACATACTTAATACTCAGATGAAAATGTCATTCTTTGTTTTACATCTGAATCACTTTGTTGTATTATGTCATCTCCCCTTTTTAACTTTGTGTGTCTCTCAAGCACAATATAATTCCAGCAAAGAACTGAACATCAAAAACCATCTTCTTCTCCCCCTGCTTGTGAGCACACACAAGTTAATAACATCTTCACAGGTTGACACACTCACTGTTTCCTTTCCAGTATAAAAGAACTCTTGTAACAACTCGTACTTATCTGTCTTGAAACAGAGAATAACCAGAGTAGTAAACCAACCCAGAAAATTATGAAACTTGGTTGATAAATCAACAACCTTCTTATGAAGCCATAGGAAGAAACATATCACAATTTGCAGTTATGGTTTAAAAGATATGGCAAGATTCCTATGACAGATCTAGAGTGAGACAATCCTGTGAGCATCCAAATTCAGAAACGATTTCCTATCAAACTATTATGAACCCAAAAACGTTCTTTATATCACTGAAAAGATCTCGCTCTCAAGATTCCAGAATACCTTTCAGACGTATGATCCGAAATTTGCAGCCAAAGAAAACGAAGAAGAAATAACCATGTGATGATGATCATCTACAAGCAAATTTTTTATTTTTTATTTTCTGGGCTTTGACTTTGATAATGCAGACCATATATTCTTTTCTTATTTCTTCTCCCCCATTGATGTAGCTCTCTCTAATAACCAGCAGAGACAAACATTGGATCTGATTTTGATGATTTCCTTTAAATCCAAGACCATATCGATCAGTTTTGCCAATGTTCAGAATATAATCCAACTGTTTTGTGCCATTATTATGCATTCTCAAATTCTTTTGAGTTTCTTCAAGTTGTATTCTAGCTTGTAATGCTTCTTCTTCTTTCTCTACAACACATTTTTGTATTTCAGCAACCTTAGCCTCTAACTTGAGTTTCTCCCTTGTCAACACTGAATTCTCCTCAACTAGTTTAAGCCATTTATTATACAATATTGTGTAGTTGACACTCTCTACCTTGCTGCAATCTTCTGTTGCAGGTTCTGTCGTAGTTGTAGGTTTAGTAACAGTTTCAGTCCTAGCTGCAGTCTCTGCTGCAGTTGCATTCTATGTAGCAATGACAGTTGTAGTCTCTGTGTCAATTGTATTCTCTGATGCAGAATTAGGATTTTCTACACATTCACGTTCTGTTGCAGTTTTAGAGTCAGTTTCAGGTTTCTTCTTTTGCTTGAGAATGATTCCAATGATTCCTTCTTTTTTCTTAACACTTTCTAGATTTCTCCAGGTTTTTGTCATATGACGTGAACTCCCGTCATCAATAATCTGATGTTCCTCTCTCTTACACATACTTGATGTCATTTGATACATATCAGATTTCTTCACCCATATTTGATTATGAAATCCATTCCACATAAATTTTCCTTGATGTTTGAGTCTACTTACTCTTTCTTTGAATCTGTAGCAATATGCTTTTATTTGCCCATTCTTCCCACAAAAATAACAACCAATATGTTCGGTTGTATTACTTCCAGATTTGTATTGATTTGGTAGAGCTACACCTTCAACTACAAACTTGATTTGCCCTGTTTGAAATCCTTCTTTTTCAGTATATCCCAAACCTCTGTTAGATTTTCCTGTTCTAGTGGAGACAGTCTGCTTGTCCTTCATTAATGTTACACTTTCTTGACTGATTTTCTTTGTATCGCTCAATTCAATCTGTAGTGACTTAATAAGTGCATCAAGACGACACTTCTCTTTTAATAAGGTCTGATTTTCCTTTCCAATCCTAATCAGTGTTTCATGCACCTCCTTGTAACATTCTGTAAATTCATCTACTTGTTCCCCTTCAGATTCAGATTCTGAAACTTCCTCTCCTTCAGCAAATGCAGCGACTCCCAAGAATGCACCAAGCTCATTTAGTACTATTCCATTATCATTATCTTCCTTTGAATCATCTTTAACTCTCAGTTTAGACTTTTCTTTTCTAAGTTTCCGATCATTATCACATTCTAGCTGAGTATGTCCAATACCTTTGCACATAAAACATTTAATTTCTCTTCTTTTGATTGTAGGACAATTATTCTTATAGTGTCCATATCCTCTGCACTCATGACATTGCATGTATGTCTTCTTGACAGTTTCATCTTTCTCTGGATTATTTTTGATCGAGTTGAACCTCCTCTGAGCTAATTCTTGTTCTGCTTCTTTCAACCCTCGACTAAACTTCTGAGCCAACAAACCAATCGAATCTTCTTCTTCTACTTCGTGATTCTCTCTTTCAAGAGCAAAAATGTCTCATTTATCCTCACCTTCCAGTTCCATCTCATGAGCTTGAAGCATACCAACCACTTCTCCAAATCTAAGATTTTCTGTGTTATGAAACACACTCAAGGCAGTCTTGTATGTCATGAATCTTGTAGGAAGACATCTTAGAAATTTCTTCACCAATTTCTTGTCTTTGTATTTTTTCCCAAGAGTCAATGCTTCTTGGGCTAAAGAACTTATCTTTGAACTAAAATAAGATATTGACTCATAGCTTTCCATCTTTAGATTTTCAAATCTTGAAGCTAACATGTCTTTCCTTAAATTTTTCACCTTAGTAGTTCCTTTAAAGTGAGTTTGCAAGATATCCCAGGCTTCTTTTGCTGTTTCACATCCCTGAATCAGTTCAAACGGGTTTCTTCCAACATTATTGTGAATAGCAGAGAGTGCTCTGGCGTTATATTTTGATTTCTTCAGTTCGTCGTTAGTCCAGTCCTTCTCTAGCTTAGCAACTTCCACTCCTGATTCATCCTTGATTTCTGGTTCTTCCCACTTTTCCAAAATGGCTTTCCAAGCATATACATCAATGCCTCCTATAACCGCCTTCATCTTTGATTTCCAAAAACCATAGTTTCCATCGCCTAATATTACTCTTGAACCGAACTCGAGTCCATAATAGCTCTCCATCTTCTCCACAAGATCTCACTTGTATGTAATCTCACAAGTGCCGCTCTGATACCAATTGAAAACGCAAGAGCTATTGATATGTATGGAAACTGAGACACAAACTAAGACAGGGGTTCTTCAAAATAAAACTTCTTTATTAGATAATATGTTTAGTAAACTTACAAGTTTCACTCAATCAATTATCTAATCTCTCATGTTCATGGATCTATAAACAATCTAAAAACCTCTCAAGACAAACCCCTTAGTCCCTTTAAGCGTTATGCTTTATTACAAGAAACCACATAACCTTAATGTCTAAGAATTCTCTTGCTCTTTTTTCTGCTACCCTCTACAAAGGCTTAGCCCCCTATTTATACACAATAGGTCGTGGCCATAAAAGCCTAATTTCCTATTCTAATCCTAATATGAATTGCCAAATCTCTTTGCAAATTTCCTTTTCTCTTATGGAATAGGAAAGTCTTCTTCATATTTCCTTTTCTACTAAAAAGGAAACTCTTCATGCTTCTAGACTCTTCTCAAAGCTCCTAGTCTTCATAACCTTCATGGTTTGAATATTAACCGTCTTAGCTGATTTTCCTATTTCAGCTCCACGTTATCTTCTTCGTTGAACTACTTTTTGTAGTACTCTGAACTAGTGCAGTGACTGTAGCAACATCTTCATTTTCATCTTTGCCTTTTATAAATGTTATTTTCTTTTTCTTTTCATCTTGTTGTAAAACTCAGTTAAGAATACATCAACAGGGATATTGTGATTGTGCCGTGACTCGATCGGGAAGGGGCTCTATGGTTTTTATTTGGTGAAGACGTTAACATGTGACCACACTTTGATCTATATGGTCCTCTCCTTTTGACATTTTTTTAATTTACCCTGTTTATAGTTGATCAAACATTCATGCATTCATGTCAAAAAGTGATCAATTTAAAAACATTTGTTTATATAAAGACAATGTAACCAGAATGAAAATCAAAGGGTATTTAACCATTCTATCTATATATTTATCCAATTGCAATCACTAGAAGGCAAACTCTTGAAACAAATGTAACAGAGACTGATATCATATTATTAATTATAGAACTATTCTTAACACCTATTAGTCTATTAAATAACCACCAAGGCAATTTACTTACCCACACCAATCTAAAGGGAGGTTATCAATTCTAGAGGCGAGGATAGCGAGAGCAGCCTTTCTTCTTCAAGAACTCTGGGATCTTTATTGAACTGCCTTCAGGGAAAGATGAAGAAGGACGTCTTGTTTCCTGCTTAGCAAGGACTTCAAGAAGGACGTAATTTCATATAGAGTTTAGATATATGAAAGATCGAATAGTACTTGTAACATTTGCAGTAAGAAACGAGTATGTTGTGTGTCAAAACGAGTATGCTTTTAAAGACTTTTTACCTACAATATATGCGGACCTCTCGCCAAAAGTCTGCATCCGTAATTTTTCAGATAGGTTCATAATACTGGAATTTTAAGTGAAGACTTTATTTTGAAAATTTTTGAAGACATACCTTAAATTTAATAGGAAATTTAGAATCTATACTAAATTTTTTAACTCTTTGAAATATACCTTATGTATTGCACTAAATAACTATTTTGTTAAAAATAAATACAATTTAATTAAGTTAATTCATAAAAAAAAAATTTAAAAAACATTGTGTAAACTAAATATTTGGAATTTAGCTAAATTGTTTTTGAAGATGATGAATTGATTTATTATATATAATATTAATCAATAACTAAAAATATTTAATTCAGATAAAATAAATAAAATCTTCCCTTAATTAATAATTAAATAAACACAAAATAATTAAATTAATTTATGTTAGAAAATTATTTTTAAAAATCATTGTTTATAAATTAGATATTGAAAAATTTTAGATAATGATGAAGTAGTTTATTATGGATAATATTAATCAATAACGAAAATTAAAATTCAGATAAACGAAACAAAAATGATCGTGGATCACTCAATTGTTACTCAATTGTGATTAAAAATCTGGTATTATTTAGTAATTTAATTTTAAAAATTTATTATATAACAACTAAAATAAAATTAATTAGAATTATTCTTTTACGATTTATGTTTAGTAAATACTTTTAGATAATATTAGTTTTAAATAAATATATAAACCACTAATAATTATTCAAACTTTTTTATTTAATAAAAAAGTTTTGAAAAATAATTATATAGTTCAATTTATTTTGATAATTATCAAGTTTAATAAAATAATAAAAAATTATGAGCTTATAGAAAATAAATCAACGGTTCAAAAAATCGACTATGTAATAAATCAATTAATAAAAAAATAAATCGACTTTGTTAATATAAGTCAACAAAGAAAAAACATAAATCAACAGGAATAAAATATAAGTCTACAGTTCAAAAAGTCAATTGTATTAATAAGTCAACTTAAAATGAAATAAGTCTATTAAGACCAAACAAATCGACAGGAAAAAAATATAAGTTAACAAACAAAACAAACAAGTCAACATAATCAAAAGTTGACTATGTAAAAAAACAATTAAACAAAAAAAAAGTCGACAGTTTTAAAATAAATCGACAGAAAATAAATAAGTCGACAAAAATTAAACTTAAGTCAACCATTCAAAATATCGACTTTAGTAATAAATCAACGTAGAATGTAATAAGTCAACAATAAATAAATAAATCAACAAAAAAGAAATATAAATCGATGAACAAAAAAAATATGTCAACCATTAAAGAAATCGACTATATTAAAAATCTACTAGCCATAATATAAGTCAACTGATTAAATATAAGTCGATGACAAAGATAATTAAGTCAATAGAAGTAAAAAACAAAACGATTGTTCAAAAAGTCGACATTGTAAATAAATCAACATTGATTAAAATAAGTCTAAAATATTGATATATATATATATATATATTATAAATTGTATAATCTTAAATTATTTATTTTAAAATAAATTTAAATCTAAATAATATCAATAAAAATATTTAAATTCTTCTTTTTTTATTCAAAATTATAAGATCAAAAATTGGTTCATGTAATCATTATTTAAAATATAATAAATATGTTTTCGTTATAATTTTTATTTATTAAATAATTTATTTCGAATTTAACCATTTTTAAAGGTAGTTTTTTTTAAAGTTTATTTTTTTAAAATATAAATTAAGTTTTTCTTATTTTATTTAATTGTTAAAATTGTTTAATAATAAGAGTACTTCTGTCCATTTTCATTTCAAAATATGTAGTTTTCAAATAACTATAATATTAAGTGTAGTTTTCAAAAATTTTATAAGATTTGGTGTATTTATAAAAATTCCCCTTTTTTTATTCAGAAGATATTACATAGCTGATGTCCCAACCACGTTGTTGTAGCTGCAATAAGTACAACCAATCTGGAACTCGAATACTAGATACCACATGCTCTTGCACTGTGGGTTTAGTACTCAAACCGGAATCTAGTTCAATTCATACATAATAGTTACATACATTGCTAGAAGTGAATTAACATATAGTTGGAGAGTAACTAAATGAAATTCAAAGGGCTCGTGATATATACAGGAGTATGTACAAGAACTTAATATCCATTTTATCCAATTGCAGGTACTACAAGTGTGACACAGACTGAGACAGTCACAGACTGAGACAATGGAGTATGTATGTACAAAAACATATCGTAGACTTTTAGTTGAAATTTTAGGTAACAACAAATAAGGGCAAAGGTTTTAAAATAAAGAGAATATGCAATAGATACCACAAAAACATAACATAATTAAGAAAATACCACAATTGTACAGTGCTTGTCAGAAGGTATTATCTCTCTTCAAATACAATTACACTTCTACTCATTTTATATATTACATGTTATTTTTTTAAAATTTCATGTCATTCTTTTTTTTTTCCACATAAATAACAAACTTTCTCTCCCCTCATGCATTCTCTCTCTTTCAGCTCTCTCTATTACTTTTTATATCTCTTCTCTTCATTCATGCTCACTCACGTTGAAACATCTATCATTTTTTTTTCTCTTTATTTCTCTCTCTCTTCTCTCATATCTACTCACCTTGGAACTCTGCTGTTATGTTTTGGAACATGCTATTTCTTCGAATTACATATAATATTAGTTAATTTCTCTTTTTAACATGTTATAACACGCTATTTTTATATATTGATCGTTATTTAGTTTAATACTCCCTCTATTTTACAAAGAGTGTCATTTTAGAGAAAAAATTTTGTTACACAAAGAGTGTCATTCTACATTTCCAATGTGTTTTTTAATGCTATATTTTCTTTTTTACCCCTAAACCCAAAGCTCTTTTCATTGAATATAAACTATTAACCACTTATTAAATATGAGCAAACATGTATAATTCAAACTTTTCTTAATTTGTGTGAAATGTGTGAGAATGACACTCTTTGTGAAACAGAGGGAGTATTACATATGAAATATAAATATTACATGTTATTTTAAAAAATGTTATGCATCATTCATTCTTTTTAATCTAACATTAAAACACAATAGGGTAATTATGTATTTTTCACTCCATAATAAATGTGGGCCCAGTAATATTTCCTATAAAAAAAAATATTTTTGTGATATTTGACTATTTTCTTCATTTATTTTCACAATTGTGATATTTGCTAATATTACCCTAAAATAAAAGTAAAAAACATAGCGCTAAGGAAAAAAAACAAATACATCCTTGCAACTTGCAAGCTCCTTTTGGCCTTTGCCCCCTTAAAGTTCATGAAGTTACTATTGAGTAGTCACATGTATATAGTATAAAGTTAATAACCTACAAAATATCTGGAAGACTGGAACCTCCAAAAGTCTTTGCATCGATCCGAAATTAGACCTTGTTTATCGAAGGGTTCAACCCCTGATTCTTAGTATTTTCGATCAAAAAATAAAGGAAAAGAAAACAAAAAATTTAAGGGGAGTTGTTATATAGTATCCCCAAATGTGTTATAAGAGACGCATACGTGTCCGTATGCTATTGGGTGATCGAAAAATATAAAATGTGTAAATTTTTTTTCCTTCCCATTTCTTTCCTTTTCTTTCTCTCTCTCTCTCTCTCTCTTTCTTTCTCTCGCGATTGAGAGAAAACGAAGAAGTTTTTGTGGAATCGTCTGGGTGTGGAGGAAGAGGAGATTGCGGTCGGAGAAGAGGAGATTGCTGCCGGACGAAGAGGAGATTGCCGTTTCCCATGGCGGTATTTTGATTGAATGGTGAATCGGCTGTGATTGCATGTAGGAGAGGCGATTTGGGAATTAGGGTTTCGTAAATTGGGAGTCCACTCAATCGGAAGAGATTCAATCAATTGGAAGCAGAGGGTAAGTTTATCAATTTAATTACTGATTGAATCAATCTCGATTAGGGTTTGATGATTAGGGTTTTTTTTTTTTGATCGAAAATTAGGGTTTTTGATGTTTCTTAGAAAATTAGGATTTTTGGTGTTCATGTGTTCCGTTTTGATCCTTACTTTGGAGATGAGTACTTTTTAACTCCGGTTATGATGAATTTGAAAAGATTTGGCCTTGAATGTATCGCAATATGTTGATTTTGGTGTTGTTATTTGTGTGTGTGGTTAAAGTTTCTGATTAAAGCTATTAAGCTAATGATGATCCATTTTACAATGTTTAGATAATGTGTGGAGTTGGATATGTAATTGTTTCGGTTCTTGACACATGATTGTTTTTGTGTTGTTATTAGTTGTTTTTGATGTTGTTATTTGTGGTAGCTAATGATGATTTAGTAAATGTTTTTGTTCTTCACACATGAATGTATAATTTTAGAGTACATTGTTCTTGTTCGAGTTAGCTTGTTCATGTATGATTAATTTTATTTTGATCTTGGGCTTCATTAACCGGTTCTGTCTTTTGTTTTGAGGTTAAATGGCGTGTGAAGGATTGATGCATTGATGATATAGAGTGTGAAGGATCTATTGAGTATGGACAAACATGGATCTCTTCGACCATGAAGGAAGGTAATCATGATCCTCAACTTGTTTGCATTTATTTGGTGTTAGTTAAAGCTTTTGTTTGGTGGTTGTGATAAATAGATTTAGTACTTGCTAGTGTAGGTTAGTGTAGTCTTTGATGTTATAGCTTTTGTTTGTTGGTTGTGATAAATAGGTTTAGTAATTGCTATTGTTGGTATTAGTCTAGTCAGTCATTGATGTGTTAGTTGGTTTCTAGTGTTTTTTGCAATCGGACAAGCTAATTAATATGTTTAAGTATGTGTTTTTTTTTGGTTCCTTGTAATTGTGTTTGTGTTTAACGATTTGCTCAAGCTCGTAGGTGTGAGTTTATATAACAAGTTCATTAATTTTATTTGATTGACTTACTTCACTGTGTGTTCTGTTTTGACATGGTGTGTTTGACATGGTGTGTTCGAGATGGTGTGTTCGAGATGGTGTGTTCGAGATGGTGTGTTCGAGATAAAGTGACATGGTGTGTTCGACCACATGTTCTCATCAGTCTGTGACACACAACAACTCTCATTCTTACAACCTCTTTTGTATTTTTGTGTTTCTACCACAAGTTTTTACTAGCTCTTTTGTATTTTTGTGTTTCTACCACAAGTTTTTACATGTACTTTTGTCATTATTTACTTCTACCACATATTATTTGTAATGGTTGTGTACCACATATTTCAAGAACTCAAGCTACATCCTTTTTTCTATATAATGATCAACACTATCAACACTTCTAAACACTCTAGCTACCTCATTCTGAACACTTCTCAAATTTCAATACCAACCAAAAAGCTCTTTCTCTTTAGTTCCCTCTTTTTTTACAATGGCTTCTTCTTCCCATTCTTCTTCCCATAATGATGATGTTGATGACATACTTGATGAATGTTTTAATCAAACATGCGATCAAATCACCAATCATGTATGGCAAAATCTTCTTACTCCACCAATCCAAAGTCAACCACCACCTAAACCAAGAAAAAAGCGAATTCACATTGAACGAAATAGAGAAGTCGGTCATGACCACTTGTGGAATGATTATTTCAGTGATGCTCCTACTTACCCTCCCAACATTTTCCATCGCCGTTTTAGAATGAACAAGCCATTATTCATGCGTATTGTGGATAAGCTCGCAAATAAAGTTCCCTATTTTCAACAAAGAAGAGATGCTACCGGAAGGTTGGGTCTGTCTACATTGCAAAAGTGTACCGCAGCAATTCGTATGATGGCATATGGTTGTGCAGCTGATGCGTTTGACGAATACCTCCGCCTTTCTCCAAACGTGGCACTAATATGCTTGGAAAAGTTTACAGATTCAGTCGTAAATTTATTTGGAGATGGGTACTTGAGAAGACCCACACAAGCAGATCTTCAAAGACTACTCGACATTGGCGAGTATCGCGGATTTCCCGGCATGATAGGAAGCATCGATTGTATGCATTGGGAGTGGAAGAATTGTCCCACCGCATGGAAAGGTCAATACACCCGCGGATCTGGAAAGCCCACAATCGTTTTAGAGGCGGTGGCTTCGTATGATCTCTGGATCTGGCATGCTTTCTTTGGACTACCAGGTACATTAAACGATATCAATATTCTTGACCGATGTCCAGTCTTTGATGATATTTTGCATGGTCGAGCTCCTAAAGTTAAATACAGTGTCAACGGACATGAGTATAAATTGGCTTACTATCTGACAGATGGTATTTATCCAAAATGGTCTACTTTTATCCAATCTATTCCACTGCCACAAACTCCAAAAGACGCTTTATTTGCAAGACAACAAGAAGCTGTGCGTAAAGATGTAGAGCGTGCTTTTGGAGTTTTGCAGGCTCGATTTGCCATAGTCAAAAACCCGGCACTTATTTGGGATATAGTAAAGATTGGGAAAATAATGAGAGCGTGTATCATACTGCACAATATGATAGTAGAGGACGAACGAGATGGGTACTCTCTGTTTGATCAAACTGAATTCACACAAATGGAGTCAAGTAGAGCTTCAGAAGTTGACTACACACTTCCAACACCCAGGCCTTCATGTGTCGCTACTATGCTCAAGAATCGAAAGGATGTTCGTGATAAGGAAAAAAATAAGTGCTTGCAAAATGATTTGGTTGAGAATATTTGGGCAAAATTTAGAGCTAATTAGTATTAAAATTAATCATTCTCTCCATTTATAAATTGCACTTCTGTTGTACCATGTATTAATGTTTTATTATGTTTTGTATGTTTGAAAATTAATAAAAATGGAATATTTCTTTAATTTTATAAAATCTTAAATGTTTACACATTTATACCACTACTATTCTATTTAAAATTTTAAAATTTTAAAATACAATATTTTCAAAAATAAGAGACCCAAAATAAGAACCTACCAATAAAAGAGAAAATTTTATCTAAGAGATCATGGGTTCTTATATTCCAAACAGTACACAATTAATTCATAAAAAATTTAAGAACTCTCCTTATATGAACCCCCAGTAAACTTGCTCTTACACAGCTAGGTTCATAAGACGGAACTTTAGTGAAGTGTTTATAACCTACATTTTTTTTTCTACAAAACCGCGTCGTTTTCTATAGAAGATAACAAGTTGACGTAGTTTGACACTTCAAAGACTTATATATCCACCATACGTTTGATTTTTGTTTGCTTTCCAAACTCTCTCTATATATACATTTGTAGTCGACAAGTGAGAGAGGAATACAAATGACAATGAAGAAAACAACACTAGCTTTTCTTCTTCTAACTCTACTTCATATATTTCTATGTCTATCTTTTCAGGTTTCTGTCACAGAGGCTCGATTCCGTCACCTAGGTCAGTCTCTTCTCGTTTCTCGATAATTTTCTCTTGTCACATTAAAATTTAATCTACTAATTAACTACTACTATTTCAAGAAAATATCTATTTAAATTATAACTTGTTGTATATGTGTGTTGTGTTAAAAGGTGAGGAACGGACGGGGACGGGCGCATTTCCCTCCATAGCATGTGGAGCTGCTCCAAGGGCAAGTCGTCATGCTACGCTTACAGGGATATATAAAATGGTTTGTAAAAGAGCTAAACGAGCTCCAAGAAGACCTCCTCTCGTGTAGGTTCCCGATTAATATGAATTATCACAGTCACGTTCGACCCCCTCATCGACACCAGCCATCCACTCGCAAGACACTTACCTTTCACTATGGTTTCCTAAGTTTCAACAATTCTAGCTCCAGATTACCTTTTTTTTTTTCTTGTTTTTTCTCCATTTTTACTTTACTCCTCTCCTCTACCCTACTCTATTACTTAAAGTGCTTCATGTAAAATGGGTGTCTGTTCTCATCATCCTCTAGCACTATAATAAATCAGTATTTGTTTGGATTATCATATTTGACTTTTGCATGAGTATTCTTGTTTGATCTAATATGGTTTTCTCTTTTAATTTATCTGTTTATGTGAATCAAACATTCATATATACATAATTACACATGGAAGACCAAAATGAGAAAAGAAAAAATCAAAGGGGTCATGAAATATGATGGAGTATGTACAAAGCAAAGTAGACATTTGAAACTTTTATCCATTTATCCAATTGCAAATATACTACAAGGTAAACTCTTGAAACAAGTGTGACAAAGACCGAGATATAGTACACATTATTGTTATTTTTATATAAACAACAATAAAAACATTTCTAACACCTATTAAAGAATCACCAGACAGGCAACTTACTAACCCACATACGTATAAAGTGATCAAAAGTGGGTCTAGAGGCGAGGATAGCGAGAGCGACCTTTCTTTTTCAAGAACTCTGGGATCTCTATCGAGCTGCCTTCAGCGAAAGATGAAGAAGGACGTCTTGTTACTCCCATTGATGCATCCGCTTGTGTCTTCTGTAATTTCAGAGTTAAGAAATATCACAATCGAATTCTTGTAAGATTTGATGTAAGAATCAAGTACGTTGTGTGTCAAGAGGAAGAGGAAGACAAGTGAATATACCTGAAGTGGCCTCCCTTCCCCTTCTTCTTGGCGTTTGAAGCCGGTTGCTATTAGAGTAATACTTATCTGACAGCAAGAAAGAGTTTGGTATCTCAGAGATTATAAGTTAGATCAAAATTTCAAGAATGAAGAATACTTACTTGACCACTATAGGATGGATCTACCACAGCACCAAATATAAGGTTGGCTGTTGGATCAACGAGGTCGTAAATCACTTCTGCAGCAGCATTTACCTGCAAATCGTTTCCCCAAGATTCAAAATAAGCATCACAGTATCATAAATAACATGGGATTGCAGCTGTGTTCTGAAATTTTTCCACGGAAGAAACCAAAGGGATATCTAGGACAGGACATGGACTTGAAACGTAGAGAGGGAGAAAGAACCTCGAATAGTGTTAAGTCACTCCCACCGGTTATGTTCCAAACAATTCCAGTGGCTCTTTCAATGCCAATATCTAACAAAGGTGATTGTATCGCGTTTAATGCAGCATCTCTTGCTCGTGTCTTTCCTGCTCGAATGACAGTTTAGCATGAAAGAGTGAACATGATGATGCAACCAAAACATTGCACCAAAATAGTTCAAGTTTTAGGATTTCCCTGAATATATCACAATGCACATATGGTGTGGACTGTCATTACGTAATTTTCAGTATACCAAACATTATTAGACTGGTTCCTTTGTCACGGTTAAGGCATACCAAATCTGTAATTAATCTACTCAGCTACATCTATAGTACATATGGAAATAGCGTCACCTATACTAGTCATGGGGTTCTTTAACCTGCCTTGTAACCAAAATTTCCCTTTGTTGCTAAGTAACCCTCAGGCTGCAGCAAATAGAGCCTATCAACAAAAAAAAGCTTCAAAATCTAAAGACCACTCTACCCTTACCAGTTGCAGTTCCTATTCCCATCAATGAAGAACCTGCATTTGCCATGATAGCCCTCACATCAGCAAAATCCACATTGACCAATCCAGGAATCTGCAATGCAATGTCAGCTGTTAGACATTTATACAAACAAGGATGCCAAAGGGAACATATAAAATTAAAAGAGAAATTCCTTCAAATACCACTAAAAATAGTTTTTTTCTCAAAAATACCACTTTTTGTTTTTTTTTCCAAAATTACCACAAAATTTTTTTTTCCCAAAATTACCACAAACACAAAATATTGATTTTTAAGGATGTAGAATTTTTTTTTTTTAGGTTTGGGTTGACACATTTAGTTTTAGGGTATAGTTTTTAGGGGTAGGGTTTATTTAGTATTTAGAATTTAGGAATTAGTTTTTAGTATTAGAAATTTAATTCAATTATGTGGTATTTTTAGAAAAAAATTACATTTTAGTGGTATTTTTGAAAAAAAAATTAAATAGTGGTATTTTTGGAATAAAAAACTATTTTAGTGGTATTTATGACAATTCACCAAATTAAAAAGCCATACCGTAATAATATCCGATATTCCACGGACTCCTTGACGAAGTATATCATCTGCCAGATTAAATGCTTCTGTGACTGGAGTAGACTGAGAAACTGCTGCGAGTAACTTGTCGTTTGGAATAACAATGAGAGTGTCAACATTCTCTCTGAGGGCTGCAATCCCTTCCTGAGCCTGGACTGCTCTTCTCCGTCCCTCAAAAGAGAAAGGCGTAGTGACAATACCAACCGTCAAGATACCCATAGCTTTTGCAACCCCTGCAATTATAGGAGCCCCTCCCGTGCCAGTTCCACCACCCATTCCAGCCTATCAAAATAACAAAAAGTGTTTAGCTAGCTAATCCTCAAGCAGTGAACTTAAAGATCTGATCTTACAGTAAGAAAAAGTAAAAAGTGATAGACATACAGTGACAAAAACCATATCCGAACCATAAAGAGCTTCTTCAATAGCTGTTTTGCTTTCAGTGGCAGCATTCATTCCAATCTCTGGATTCCCACCAGCACCTAAACCCCTAGTCAACTCTTTCCCAATCTGTAACCTATTGTCTGGGAAAACAGGTGACATCCTCATTGCTTGAATATCAGTATTCACAATCCAAAACTCAACACCAACCATCTCACTCTCAATCATACGATTCACAGCGTTTGAACCACCACCTCCAACGCCTATAACTTTAATCCGGGCCTCATTGTAAGTGTTTGGAGTAGATAACTCATCAGAATCCTCAGTGATGGGTCCACTGGTAGTAACTTCTTTTCTTGGATTGAGCATTGATATCTCAGGGTGGAGATTCAAGAACGAATCTTGGCTTTGGAAATGGCTAGGACTATGAGAATTCAAAGAGTTCCTGATTGAAAAAGACTCTGATTTATGAGCAGCAGCAACGACTACACGGTTTCTCTTACCTTCAGTCATTCTTAAGCAACCAGGCCCCCTGGTGTTTAGATGACTCTCCGGTAATACACTTTTTCTAAGAACAGTGAGAACCCGAGAATCCGGAGGAGTCAAACAGGGAGAAACATAAGCTGCCATGTTGAGACCACAGAACCAACCAATCTTTCTGTCCAAAAGTCCAATAGAACGGCCGGTTTATGCTAACAGAGACCTGTTCAAGAGACAAGAAGTCAACCTTTTTAAGTCCTTAAATTAAGTGTTAGTAGTATAATCGAAACCCATTTGCATCTGGATCAAGTTTATATTATAAATGAACAATTTAGAGATTAAGCGATTACAAAGATCAAGTCATTCACAACCTTTTCATCTAGAACAAAATGTGAAATCAGTAGTGCTTCAATTTTTAAAAAGCATCAATTTTTGAATCAGAAAGATAACAATTTGCGCACAGTATCACAAAATCACGAAATTGAAGATGGCGAGAATTCCAAAAATTTTGTAAGACAGTAAACGAATAGAAAATTAAACATGTAACAATGGAAAGAGAGCAAGAGAACCTTCGAGTAGTAGCAGCAGCAGCATAAGAATTTTGAAAAATCTGATTTTGGAGAGCTTACAAAGAAGAAAAAGTTGGAAACTACAATGGGAGGGTTTTTTGGTGTTTTCTGGGGCTTTGGAATCTTCTTTCTCAATCACATAGTAGGGATTACGAATTTGATTCCGCTGTAAATTTTTTGTTTTACTTTTTTTATGTCAATTGATTTTGTTCCTAATCTGTTTCAGACTTTCAGTAAACAAATTCATCTGTTGAGTCAATCAGTTGGCAAGTGAGGAAAACGTTGGCCGACCCCGACGGGAAGAGGATGAAGACAAAATAAGAAAAATTTAAGGTTTTACAGATATGTGGACCTAAAGTTCTCTCTCTTAAAGCCCGTTTTATCTTTCCGGCCTTATTTCTTTATGTTTGGCGTAAGTTCGATTCGAGTCAAATCAGAACTCGTAACTGTTGTGTTCTCAACAACTTAGAAATTAATTATGTTGAAACAATCTAAGGAGTTCAGCCAAAACTCTCTCATTACATCGTTTCATGAGCAGTCCAAATTTCACCACCGTACTTCACCCTGAAACCTTAACATCATATTCGAGCCAACACACTCTTATCTTTCTCCAATTGCTATAGAAATTGCGCCGATGATGAAAAGTTGATCTCTAATAGTTTCTCTCACCTATAGAACAATGTCAAACCAAACTACTCACACTTCCCTCACACTTGTATATCATCGTAGTTGAAGTAATTTTTTTTTTTTTTTGAACAAAGTTAAGACTAAGTGCTAAATGTATAATAAATAAGACATGTTCTGACTTTCTTCCCAAAACCCAAATGGGCCTTTCATCAAACCAGAAGCAGTATAAACTTTTCCAAAAACCTACACTAAAACTGCATTAGTTTAACACATGTATGCTCATTCTTAAGCATCACCATGACCAATTCAAAAGAACAATTCATGGCAAGAAGCTGTCAAAGAGAACTACAGAAGGATGAACAGAACATAAAATATTTCAACAGTAACTTCCTCTAAAGTTATCAAAAAAACCTTTACAATGTCTCAGCTATTTCACCACAAACACTTGTAAGATTTCAACATTAAGCTACATGGTAATGGCACCGATATGTTAAACAAATCTATCAATATTACGAAAGCAACGAATCAAAAGATAACGAGAAGAGAAAACAAAGTATAGATCAAGAAACAGGCGTAAGAAATCAAACCACGGTGCTCTTCTCCACCGTCAGCAAGAGAAACCACAAGATTAGAGCAAGCCCTAGTAGCCCACAACACAAACGCCGCAGCGATCACAAACCTAACCGGACCTGCACCTTGTGGGACAAACAACGACACCGCAGACAACATCACAACGGGAAGCAAAGAGTAACCAACTAAGCTCGTACAAGTATGAAGATTAAGATTCCCATTTCGACCAGCAAGCATATTGAAGACAATGTACAAGAAGATAGAGGAAACAACGACCCAGCCAAGTATAACACCAAACTGAATCTTCCCAGCTAGCAATTGAAATAGGCAAAGCGCAAGGTACAAGAAGATCGGACCAGAGAGATCTGAATCTTTATGAACAGTCTTATTAATCCGGAAAGGGTTAAGAATCGATCTAGTCTTCTTCCAGATTTGATCTGGATGAATACCGAGTTCGTCGAGTAGAGGCTCCTCATCTTCGAACGAAGCGTAACCGCCTCCTCCACCGAAAGATGAAGACGAAGCGATAGTTCCACCGAATGGTCCAGCAGGCGTTGACGCGGCGGCGGATGCGGCGTCAAACGACATGAATGGGATTGAAGATGAAGCGGAGGAAGGTCGTGGTGGTTGGAAAGGAGGTGCGGGAGCTCGGCGTTGTTGGAAATTTGCTCCGGTCGTAGATCCGCCGGAGAAATCAACCGGTGGAACTGCGAACTCCTTTGTCATCGCCTCAGATCTCGAATTTGAGAAAAGGGATTCGAATGTTACTGTTTTCTCAATCGAATCGGTCGGAGAAATTGAAATTAGTCGGATCCGACGAAACTATCCACGTTTCTAGTAATTTGGGCCTTAGAGGCTTTGTTGTAGCCCATTAATTAATGGTTTTGTCTCAATAAGTGAATAACCCATGTATATTGCTTTAACCACTGATTAATTAAGTTTAGGATTTAATTAATTATCTGATTATGTTAGCAACAAGGTCGTTGTAGTATAGTGGTAAGTATTCCCACCTGTCACGCGGGTGACCCGGGTTCGATCCCCGGCAACGGCGAACTTTTTTTTATTTTTGAACACCATTTTAGTTTTGAGTCATTTTAGAGAGGAACGGAACACATGTATTCAAAGTTGTCTTTTTAGCTTCTAAATGTATTCAAAGTTGCCACTTGCCAACAACAAAAGAAATCAAAGTAATAATTTCTTCTCTAATCTTTAAAGTATTGTGTAGTTTTGTTCTGTTTTTGTTTTTATTTTGTGTTGTCGTCAGAGTTGTTGTTTTACTACGAAGAGCAAAGTTAGAGAGGAACACATGCAAAAATATTGTAATTGCATTTGTTGAGGGTCAAAGATATTGTAGTATTTGTACATCGTCATCGTAACTCTAAGCCTATAACATTATTGTCCGATATCATTACCTTATAGGTCTCTCAGTTCATAAAATAACATAGTGATGAGAAAAATATAATAATGATTGTAGAAATTGAAAAAAACCAAAGGTCCATAATTAATTCTGACGTCAGATGATGATGCCTTCCTTGCATGGTCTTCCAAAGAGATTTTGAGTAATCATAAAACGGACATCTCTAAAATTAAGATTTCAAAGTTGACTTCGAGTTTTGCCTTGTTCCTATGATTTATGATGATGATGATTCGAATTCATTTCAGCCAATTGTATCATGATGGTTCTTCTTGGCCTCGATTTTAAATTTTCATACAAACACTTGAGTTCGATGATGCGACATCTTTCTTGTTATATTTTCTCTAACACATTTTGAAGAACATACCAAACATTAGTAGCTAGTATTGTGATTTTGTACACATGAACCAATTGCCATTAAAATATGATGTCTTAGATTTAATAACCTAATGGTGAAATCTAAACTCAAACATAAAAGCCAATATAAAAAGTTTATGAAACCAATTATGGTAGTCCAAAATCCAAATACTAAAATGTCAAATGAAATGCAAAAAAAATATATATATCATATATATATATATATATGATATATTACTGAAGATGTGAAACGCTGTGATTTGATGTTTAAGGGAGTAGGAGTAGAAAAAACAGAAGTCAAATAAGATCAGAACTAGTAGTTTAAGTTTTTTCAAACAAAAATGAATAGTCCTTTGACTAATAAAATTAGTAGGGTTCTACCAAAAAAAAAAAAAATAGTAGGGAGGGTGATGACGTCACATAGAATCCGAATGAAAAGCCTCTTGTCTCATCTCTCTGCTGCACAGAGCCGCTTGAATCTCATGACACCTTTCACCTTGTGCTCTCTTTTTCTTTTCTTTCTCTAATAGTAAAACTAGTTTTAAATTAGTTTTTTACATATTAAACCTGATATGTGTAAAATTCTAGATGACTAGGTTTTGTTCTATATTTTTAGTTTTGAACCTAAATAAATAAACATAAAACTGGGCATTAACAAGTTTAGCTCAACTGCTTAGAGCTATACTAGTTTGATACTTACTCAGTATTATTGTTGTTGGAGATAAAAGATTTATGTATAGATATGTTACCAATAGTATGATATTATCAACAACTTATTTGAGCCATAATAATTAAAAATGTTCAGGTGCACATGGCATCATAATTAAATCATTTCAATTTAGGATGTTAGGATAAAACTTTCATCACGTGACTTGAACTTGCTACAACACACTGTAGTGTCTACATTATACTATTATTGAAAATTACGTAATCCTAATTAATATACAGTAGTTAGTGTTTGCTGAATTTGTATCAATTCAACTATTTTAGAGAAAATGGTCAAAGATTTTTTTTTTTTTTGTGGTGTAATGATATAGTTAAGATTTATTCTATCTTATTGAATATTGAATGCTTTTTCTAGTTTCAAGACTATACAAAAATTGAATAACTTGTCCCCAATACATTTAACTGATTGATATGGACTTGACAATATTTGATAAATAGAGAGCAAAAGGGTACTAATGTTAGTCCAAGAATCAACCATATCCTAAAGTCCCAAACCCCACACAATAAGATCTTTAATTAACATAGAAAATAGAAACAAAAGTAAAAAATATGACTGAGAAGACTAACAGAGAGACACTGTCTTCTTGTAATAAAACAGAATCTTTCCTTTCATAATAACTACAACTGGATACTAG
Source organism: Camelina sativa (assembly GCF_000633955.1). Taxonomy (NCBI): domain Eukaryota; kingdom Viridiplantae; phylum Streptophyta; class Magnoliopsida; order Brassicales; family Brassicaceae; genus Camelina; species Camelina sativa. The sequence goes on from NC_025688.1 coordinate 18,719,443, forward strand.
TTATCGTCCTACATTACACCAAACAAAATAAAACCAAAAAGAAAAAAAAGGCTGGGTCTTCTTCATTTTTTCCTACGGATTCCCGATCTTTGCTCTAACGTTTTCTTGATTTAAAATCAAGATTGTCCTGAAGCAGAGCTTGATTTGTTGTCATTGTTTGATCCATTAGTGTTCTTAGTTTTGGAGAGTTTCTGTTTGAGCTGAAACAAAAGCTGTTGATTCTCTTGGTTTAGAAGCTCAGCTTTCTTCCTTAGCCTCTCGTTCTCTTTCATTATGTAACAGTTTTCTACATACAGCTTCGAGTTTAGCCTCTCCATTTTTTGCTTTCTTGCTACAAGAAAAAACAAAACAAAATTATTATGAAAATTTGAAAGAAATAAAACAAAAGAGAAAAAGAGAGTAATGATAATATCAATAAAACCATAGCTTGTGTTATGATGATTGTTCATGTTAAATCATTACAACACACATGGGTCGTGCAGCTTCACACGTCGGATGTGAATTACATTAGGAGAAAATTATTTGTCGCATTTATTTCGTTTTCATCCTAAAAATGTGAATTATTTTTTTCTATTCCTTCTTTTTATGAATTCAATGATCAAAGATAGAAGAGCATGATTATAAATTTGTATGGAGGATAAAAAAGATAAAGCTACGAAAGAAAAAATAATTGAAGTAAAGAGATAAAAATAAAAACAAGTAATCATGATGATATGCAGTAATTATAAATGTTTTTAACCTCTATGGACAGAGAAGAGTAATGATTATATTTGAAACGCGAGAAAAAAAAACAGAGTAAGCAACAAAACAAAGATGATGATCGTAGAGATTACAAACTTTATATAAGAAAAAGAAAAAATCAAACAATTTTTTTTTCTTTCGGTTGCCTCTATCTCAAAGGAAAGGATAAAGATTAAAACTTTCCATCATTGAGGAAAAATTTAAAAGATAAAAAAAAGTTTTGCTATTATATATAAAAAAAAAAAAGAGAATAATGAGTTTGTCTTCACGTTAGTTCTACGTGTGCCGTTACTACATATACAGCTATATATTATCTTAACGTATGAACACAAAAGCAATAGTAAAGCACGAGAACGAAACAAACAGAGCATTTTTGATAAGAACCCAACTTGTGGTACACGAGTTTTGGGTGTGAGAACTCACGTAAAGCTTCTAGAAACAAAGTAAGAGTAAGAGAGAGGAGAAGAAAAAGAAAAGGTTATACCTTTTGGGAAGGAGTGTTGAGAAGCAGAGTTAGCGAAGAAGAAGGAGAGAGACGCTACGTTTTGTGTAAGTGTGGAAGGTAGAGGGACAAAGAGAACAAAGTGAGACACTGTCTGTTATATAGATCCCCAAAAGCTAAAGTGAGAGAGAGAGAGGGAGAGAAAGAACCTTCTCTCTCCTGACACAACAATCATGCATTGTGTTGTGTTTATGCATATATGGCGGCCGCGAGAAGAGAGAGAGAGAGAAGAGATTTGTTGTATATTGCGTCATGTGAATGATGATGATTTATTAAAGAGAAAGAAGTTAAAGAGAGAAAAAAAAAAAGAAAAAAAAGGAGTTACTTGCTTGCTTGCTCTTCTTTCGAAATTGATCTTTAGGGATATATTTGTAATTCCCCTCACACAACCCTCATGGGCTCTTCATCGTATTCATCCTCCAAACAGAAGATTCGTTAAAAGAACTAGAACCGAGGGTACTTCGGTAACGATAATGAAGTGGTCAGTCAGAGAAGAAGGGTAATATTGTCATTATGTTTAGGAGGATTGTGAGAGGCTACGTTATAGAAGGTCATCGACCTCTCTTAAAAAAAAAAGATTCGCAATGATGGTAAAGATTGGTTCGAACCATCATCCTTCATGATTTCAATTTCAACCGTTTTGGACCATTTTTTTTAAGTGCTCTTCTTTCCTCCTCTTATTACCCGGTTTACTCAATCTTACTCTCCAACCATGCATAATTATGTTTTAGATTGTTTCCGAATACAAATAATTTTTTTCTTTGTCATGTGTTGCTCTTAAACTTTTTTTTTGTTAAACATTCGTAATATAACGGAATATCAAAATGCAATTTTGTTTTTTGGTCATTTTTTGTTATTGTCTCAGCATTCCTTATTTAGGTAAAGATTGATATAATTATGATGGGAGAAAAAAGAGAAAGAAATTAATAATGAAGAACAAGAAGAGTGTTTGGACTTGGGGGTGGTGTAGAACCTACAAAAAAAATAATCATGGATCATAAGTGTTGTAGAGCGTGAAGTATTTTATAAACAGTGAGGTGGTTGTTTGTGGATGTATTTATTATGAGTCTTTTTTCGTAACTTTACGTGACTCCGTTTAAAACTCGTTCCTTTTGGTATTTGCAAAAAAAAAAAAATGACTAAAATTTCACGTTATGACTAAAATTTCACGTTATAAATAAAACTACTTTTGCCAGTGTGTGTATGTATCTATCTTGTACGGCTTATTTTAGAACTTCTTTCACGGAATAAATTTGAGCAATTGTGTGTGTTATAATGTTGATTGTAGAAGTTAAACAAAACTGAAAACACAATTAGTATTAAGTAGGTGTGTCTTGAAAATGGAACTAAAGAAGTGGGTGCACTTACTTACACCAAAGGCAATGCTTTTAAAAGTGAGGAGCTTCATTTCTTGCTGGCGTGTGCATTGTCGGATCTCACCCTCATTGGGTCTATTTTAAACAAGCTGAGCTATCAAATCCCAAGTTTGGCAATTCGATTTGGTGTTGGTTTTATTTATAAAATGAAATGTAAAAGTTTATACAATACTTAAATACATTTGGTTTTATCTATATAGCCTACCCGGACTAATTTATCACAAGCCAAAAGAAGTTGAAAATTCAAAATAGTTAAATTAAACCAAAAAAATCGAATGTGTATGATCCATGTATCCCAACTCGTATCCAACCGAGTTTTTATTTTCTAATGCTTTCCAGACTAACGATATCTAGGCCTAACGATATCTGTCATGTAACATTTTGTTCTCTTGCTCCATAATCTAAAATAAAAATATTTCTTTTACTTCTATACCAATCAATTTTCAAAAACTAAGTTATTTAAATACTCGGTCTACTTTATTAAAAAAAAGAAAAAATACTCGGTCTTAGTTTTCCCTCTATGTAATGTAATAAACTACTAATTGTTTTATTTTTTTTTAAACAGAAAACTACTAATTGTTTGGTAGATAATACTATTAAATTACATTCGGAGAAAACATACTTCCCTTTTATTAATTGGAATTTTAAATTATGTTCTCCTTTTGCTAATAAGCTTTTCCTCTTTTTTGTCTTTTTGAACTTTATTTGTTTTATCGTGGTCGCCATCGTAAGGTTTAAAGTGCGTTCATATTACACTGCATGCAAACATTATCATTGCACATCTTAGCTTTTAGATGTTAATGTTAAATACATTATTTTATTTTTCTTTTTGTTAAGAGGAGTTGAACAGAATACTACAGAACCTTTTCTTATCTCTTATTTCTTTGCAAGGTTAACGTAAAACAGGATTTCTTGGCAAGAAAAATTAGAGATCACTACACTAGTGCTCCTTCCTTTGCAAGTGATACACATACACATTCTATCGCTTTATTTTCGGGTTGATAACGTAAATTAATAACGTATATTACCTTCATTTTACAAAAGGTGTTATTTCATGTAGAAAAGTCCGACAAAAATTTTAGTCAGAAATTCCAAATAGATAATTGTGGATGTCGTCGCAATTTCGTGGAAAATTGTTCTAGAATCGATCAATGTTATTATAGAGTGTATTTTTTTTTTTTAAATGTATTACTTATTATTATACATGTTGGATCATTTAAGTCATCGTCTTTTAAATGTTGATGATTCACCAAGCACTGTACTATATCCAGTTTGATATGAGTCATATGACTAAGAATTTTAAAACAAATATAAGAATCTAAAAAGGTTGAAAAGTAACCAATATAAATATAACAACTTAATATATAAAGTGTTATCATTTTTTATATGTATTTGTTTATAATTAAAAATTTATCTGTCCTGAATACTCAATACAATTCATATATGTCTCAGTAATTTCGATTCACATCGACCTTTAACATATATTATCAATGATGAGGCACAAGTCCTAACAATATGATTCAAGAACAAGAACCGAGACGGTCTAAATATGACAAGATGAATCGGCTAAGAGACTGGTTAACCAAATCGAATCCTTTTTGACCGAGACATCATCGTCGTTCCTCTGCCATTCCCAATGTGCATGAGTCGCATTCTCGACCACCAATTGACCATGCCCAAAATTTGCTTCTCTGAACAATGATATTTCGGGATTTGGATCTTTATACCTATCATTTATAAAAACATCATCAAATCATTAATTTTAATGTCACGATTGTTTTTATAATAAAATTATATAAAAAAACTCAGTTGACGAAGATCTTACTCGGTAGCAAGGCCTTCCAGATTGCCACCATCCCCAACGGTAATATAAACTGGTCCACATTTGTCGAACTTATCTTGGTACACTCGATTCTGTCAAAATAAATCCACAATTAGAACTATATCAAAATATATATAATTCTTAAATAAAATGAAACCATTTCAGACTTACGAAACGCTCGTAAGCATGGACGTGACCGGCAAAAACCAAATCGACGCGTGCTTTATAAAGAAGGGTTTCCATTGATTCTTTCATAACCACACTCTCTTTCTCTCCTTGGTGGGCTTCGTTGGTGTTGTACCAAGGGGCATGCACCACAGCCATCAACCAAGGTGTGGTCTTACGGTCGACTTTTTTGAGATCATTTTCTAACCATAGGTACTGCTCCGAGCCAGCCTTGAAATCTGTGTATGACCCCAACATGATAAAGTGGACTCCATAAACGTTGAAGGAATAGTACAAATTCGAGGTCGAGCCACTTTCTTCAAATGGCATGCGCCACCTGGTGTGTGTTTACAAAAATATCGAAAATTAGCGATAAACCCTTTTTCATCAACACACAAAAAAAAAAAAAAAAAAAAAAAAATTGTTTTCTAACCAAAACATAGTATGTAATAACAAAGTTCATTTTAATAACTAAAACTAAGCCAATAATATATACTGAAGTTCCCAAAATTAATATAATAAATATGTTTTGAGGTTCTTTCTCTTCCTCATTTCCTCTCATAATCCTTATAATTTACTTAAATCTAAAATCAAAATAATTTACCTCTTGTTATAAGCGGTGAGGAAGTATGGTGTAACAGAGGTATTTTTTCGACTTCGTGGTTGCCTTGAGTGACCATCCAAGGTCGTTGGCTTGCAAGTGGCTGCACCAAGCGACCAAAAGTGTCCCATGTGGGTTGGAACATGTTAGCGTACGATAGATCACCAGGCAAGATGAAAACGTCGTGATCCCATTTCGATATATGTTCCAATGTTGATTTAGTCCATTCAGTTGTCCCAAGGTCACCTTCATTTTTAATCCAAAAAATTCAAGATTATGAAAAAGATAACAAATAAATTTACAAGTGACATAAATCTTTATTTTAAAAAATGACAATAGAAAGAAGTGAAGAGGAAACATGGAATGTGTTACCAGACACGGCGAATTTGATGGGGAATTGAGAGGGAGGGGTCCTAAAGCTGAACTCTTGAGTTGAATCTGGGCGTCCACATTTGTAATAGTAAACTGTATTGGGCTTTAATGGACCTATAACCACTTCATTAATTTGGCCGGATCG